>NW_009258884.1:1259492-1286226 GCF_000687185.1 Egretta garzetta
TCTACTTTCTGCAGCATTTAATCAGGAACATCCAGCACCAGATGCTGTTAGAGATCAGATACCACACTATATGGACCTTAGGCTAATCCAGCTTGTTTTTACTTCTGTCAGGGGGTAGATAAAACAGCCTATCACATCAATATTTATATGGCAAAAACGTGGAAGTCCGATTAAAAGAAGAATAATGAAGTCCACCAGCTTGTCCTACGTGTAAAGTAGAGCTAAACAAACACTGAGGCTATGATCTTTGAGACACAAAGAGATAAGAGGAGTTCTTCATATCTTCATCTACATTTCCCAGTTACAAAGCCATCAAAATGATACAGCAGTGAATACCTCTTGTGTGAAATATCACACAAGCACAATCTAGTAAGATATCAGCAGCAACATTACCAGAGCTTTTCAGCTATTCCTTTATAAGCTCTCAAAAAGCAGAGTATTCTGCTGCTGCTGCAGCCTCTTGATTAAAGTACACAAAGCAGCTGTTTATCCTCTCACAGTAACCAGCAGGTGAACCCAGTTCAATATTTATCACAGGCTTTCACAGATCACTGCTAACCAAGCAAACGTTTTAATTAAGCTGGAACTTGCTTTAAAAAGCTCATCAGGTGAGAGCATGTAATACAAATCCACAACTTTCTTCATCCCATCGTGGTAAATTAGCCTATTCTGGAGTCCAGACCCTGATTGTAACAGGCTGCCAGTCTCCTGGAATGTGTAACAGAAGTCACTCAAACTCCATTGTGAAGGTTGTAAGCAATATGTTAAACTGCAATGGGCTAGCACATTAAGACAGATTCTTTTCACAGTTGTTTTTTGATACCCCAAGTGTTTGTTACACTGCTCTCCATTTACTGTTTACTTTTTTTACCTAGTATAAATGGGGATTCCTTAACCCAGCTGCCCCAGTTTCTCAGACCGTATGCTTTGACAGAAGTAATCAAGAGAGTACCATAAGGGTATAATTTCTCATTTGAACTCACACTAGGACTGCCCTCTCTTGCAAGAATTAACAGCAGAAGGACAGAAATGGATTCCCAGGCTCTGGACTGAGAGCAGCTAAGAACAGGCAGTCACCTCGGGCAGAAGATCCTCACCCACTGGATCTGCAGGTGTTGTTCTGATGCAGCAACGCTGGGCAGCTCTTACAACCACCAGGCCCATTCCCTCTCTGTTGGGCTATAAAAAGGAGTATTTGACAAGGAACTAACTTCGCTTTAAGCACAGGATTGACTACAGTAAAAGACAGGATATACAAAGGGAGGGTTATCTCACTGATTCAGCAAATATTTTTACTGCATTATTGTATCATCCTAACTATATAGTCTGTTATGATAAGTGTTGAACATAACCTCAGTTGACTTTATTTCATAAGCTGCACTAGAAAAGCATTTTTATACCCAATATAGCCTATGCTGTGATGCTCTTCACATCTTAATGTAGTTAAACCGCAGGACTACTAATGATAAATTAGGCTTTACTTTCTGCAATTGTATCTTGATACCAGACAAGTTCTCAGTCTGCTAAAGTAAAAGTTCATCACCAGAAAATAATACCTTATTCCTTCATTCTTAAAAAGAAGCTTTTTTACAAAGGAATAAACACTCCCTTAATTCTTAAAAAGACACTTCAACAGAAATAAACACTTTTATTTCTTCTTAGGTTCCTTCTTTCTAAAGAAGTAGTAAACGGTATAGTTGAATAGTATACTGTACTGTCAGACCCATGGATAGCACATTACAACACCCTCATGTACAGCTAAACTACTGTTACAAAAATGAAGAGTTTTCTTAGAAAAATCCGATTATGATTCAGTGTTTTATTACTTAACAGTTAGTTTACCTATACTAAAAGTTTTCAGTTTTCTTCACTACATGAAATTTCTAGAAGTTGTAAATCAAGTTTTTCAGATACCCACAGCAACGTACCAAAGCAAACTTTACAATCAAGGAAGGAAGGTCTCTCTATTTGAAAATCAACAGCACACTCTGCTGGCCTTTGTATTTCAAAGTACCAATTGAAGTTCAGTGGCACAAAGCATTTCAAATCCTACACAAAAACCTAGGGAGCTTTCCAAAACTACTAAAAATCACTGCCCATCAAATGACCTACAACACAGATTCACTTTTGCCAAGAAAAGATTTAGCTCCCGGTGTCTTACAGTAATACCAAAACTTTTGGCTTCTTTTGTGTTTACAAAAGCATGGTATACTGGAGAACAGCTCTTGAAGTTAAAACATACACTGATTAAAACAGAAGCTAATTTAGGACATAAAAAAAAGACAAGAGCTGTTGGAAGAGGTGGAAAGAGAACTGAAATGCTTGTTGAAACCAAGCATATTTCCAAACATGCACATAAAACCCTGTACTTAAGACACCGAGTTACCTACAGGTGGGTATTACCCTAAAACAGCATAAAAAAATATATTGGAAAGGGAGAATGTTCTTTGCCTTTCAAAAGAAGAAAGCAGATTTCTATACTGAAGAAAGAAATAAAGGTCAGACCTTATTCCTTTCTCATAGTGGTCTCAAACTCATACAATTTCATGGTTTCATGGCATCCTCCTGTATTTTAATATTGACAAGAACTATTCTGTCACAGCCTTTGATAAGCATTCATGGGAACTACATCACTAACGTAATTTGAGACCTGCCATTCATCTCTACTGCCTCAGATTTCTACTTCTACTGGTTTTGCTTCAACAAACTTTTATGTAAAATCAGTAAGATTCAAATATCAAGAAATGCAGAAAATGCCTAGCAGAAAGCTGCAGAAACAGCTGCATATTTGTATCTCAACTTCTTATGTAATACTTCTGCTATGGACAGTGCTAATTAAAAAAAAAAAAAAAAGACACCAAAAAAAAAACCCAACCCCAAACCCAAAACTTAAATCTATCACAGTAAGACAGAGGATTTTTCTTCTAAATCATGTGCAATATTTATTATTTGTTTTTTGTTATAAGATATTGTAATGATCAGCTCCAACTTTCTCCATACTACTTTCCTTACAGTCTAAAAGGCACACGTGTTAATAATAAATGCTGTCTTTCATTTACTACATATGCCACAAAACAGTGAATGGCAAGTTGAACAAATTCTACAAATTCTGATGTCACTTGATTTCCATGGTTCTAGTTTCAGGTTCTTCCATAATCTGCTATAAACTGGAATATAAGACACAGATTTATATCTGCTGTACAATTGCTGTCACATACTGAAAGTTTACAGACTGAACTGCTGGGAGGGAGTTTACAGGCTGTGCTGCTGGGGAGCCACGGTGTAAAAAGAAGGACAACTTTCACAGAAGTAATTTACACTTTGCAAACCACACTGGTTAGGCAGCACCATTAAGAGTAAAAGTTGCTGCAGTTCTTGCTATTGATAGTGACAATATATTACTTTAAAGCAATTTACATACTTGGGAACCTTTACATTAGGCTATAACGTAGCTGGAGGTACAGTGTTTTCTGAAACTAGATTAACAAGCTGCATTTCATGCATAGTCTCTTTACTGTAAAATGTTTTTTTAAATTGCTCTTGAACTAACAGTCCTGTTGTAAAAGGTATTACTATATTACTTACTGTTTGGGGAGAAAAAGTAGTGGTTTTCACACTTTTTTCAGAGTGAACAATCAGCTCTTCATTTTTTCTTTGATGATAAACTTCTAAAGCATCAACAAACTGCACTCCTTTTGCCAAACAATGACGTTTTCTAACCTGCTGGGGGGGGAGGAAGGGGGGAAAGTACTGTGTTCAAATACACTGAACATAAGTATGTGCTTACACTGGCAGTCAGTGATTTTGTTTCAACTGTTTTCCACTGAGTCCGTTTCATTACCACAGTGCCTCACTAATATTCATTAACATTTTAACCAACTCTAAGCCCCACAAAAGTAATTTGGGAAAAGCTATAAAGTTTTCATTACAAAAGTCAGTAATAACAAAAAAGCGCCTGTAATAGTTGCTGAGCTTTTCTTCTTTAATTTCCCACTGTTACCAAATTGATAGAAATTATAATACTACATAGATATATAAACAGAAAACTTCCATAACTAGAACAAAAAATAAATTCAAGCCATACTGATCTAAAAACTTAAACAAAAGTAACCATCTGAGCAATACTCTAAAGCAATGTAAAAGCTCTTTACAGTGCACAGTGAGGACAAGTCCCAAGTCATGTGATACCAATACTGACACAGATGAAAACATCACGGAAACATTGCACTCCATGTATTAGACCAGAGGTAAGTTATGTTTGACAGGATATAAAACAGAACTCTAATACATTCACAGTAGTGTTTGTATTTCCAATACATCTTTGCAAGAGCACTTTCAACTCTAGAATCTCATACTTCGACCTAATATTAGAGATCAACTGGGGATAAATAAATTTTGGGGATATTAGGTGTTTAAATATTCAAGATTTAATTTAGGACATGGTATTATGAACAATTTAGTGCAACAATGGACTCCTTTGTAACAAGTAACAATAAAAATGAACAAAAAAATCTGTCAATCTAAACTATGACTGTGACATGACTCAACTGTTCTCTATGCCCTTCTCCAAAATGTTGGTTGGCACTTGACAGCTTTGTTGAGCTATGCTGGGATTATTTTACTGGCAATAAACTTTGCTCACCTGCTGCTCAGTTTCTAAAGGACGAATCCTTTTCCTGTCTACTTGAAAATCATCATTCTCATTGTCACATAGAGGTAACCGTTTTTTGGCAGACAATTTTGAAGCTAGCGTTTCATTTTTCTTACATTCTGTAATTAAAAATAAAATAAAAAGGTATATCCACTACTAGGAATGCATTAAATAGGGGCAGCATTTTAAAAACAGAATTTACTGTAAATACACATGATGTAGGAAATAGTATTAGACGTTCCTAGACCCATTAGCCACCATTTCCATGCAGATTTCCATACAGGGCAGAACCATGTAGCACTCTGCTATAATGATGGTACAAAAAGTCCCCGACTTGAAAGCAAAAAAAATTGACATCACTGGCTACATATTTTACTTCCAGAACAGATTTTTAGCTGCCTATATATGAAGTTACCTGGTTTTGTTAGTGGGCTTCCAGGTTTTACAGAACTTCCAGTTTCATTATTATTAAAAGAACAAGAAGCACCGTGATTCACGCTTGTTGCAGCCTCGTTGCTTTTAGATTGGGAATGACACGTACAGCGACATGGCGGTGAGGTCTCTGGCTTTCTGTCTTCCTTTTCACATGATGATGTAAGCAGCGATTTCTCTAAAGGACACAGTCATTTGTCTTCCATTAAAAATCACTCAAGACTGTACATGAGAACTAGACTTTAAAAACAGTGAAGATGAAAGTTTTTGTTTAGGTACTAATTATAAACCTTGTGTCTCTACAAAGTCTGAACAAGCTATCGTCACCCTTTGAAGAACTGCAGTGCAAAGAACAGTAATGACTTGCATAACTGAAAAACATCCCTCTTTCTCAATTCAATCTGCATAACTACAATCCACAAGTATTTTCTTCCAACAGCCATATAATTCTCTTATGCTACCAGATAGCTAAATCCATCTTAGTATTACTGGTTATTACTGTGTTATGTTGCCAATATGTGTAATCGTGGACAAAGACCTGATTAGATTCCTGAAACCAAATGTTTAAGGCCTGATAAACAACAACAATAATTCATTACAATATATTTTGGTAATAAAAACTGGGCCAACAGACACTAAGACAACTTACCATACAGGGACTGCTGCCACGATAATGCAGAACAAAGTAATGCCAAGCTTTTGCCACTTCCTGTAGGGCTCTCCAACAAACAGTGTTGCCTGTTATTTAAGCCCTTAACAATCTTTAAGGAGAATAACAAGAACAAAATCAGAATTAATAGGGAAAAAAACCCAAAGAGGTTGCCTTTAGCAAAGCTATAAGTAACTTCTAAAAATAGATCAGGATGCTTGCTGTCTTGTTAAAAAACCAGCAACAACAACAAAAACCCAACAACCAACCAACCAAACACTCCCACAACCACCTTTAATAACAACAGGTCAACAAGCCTTAGCTCTATTTCTCTTAAGAGGAACACGCCTCATTAGCAGTGCTCAGAGCTTCACTTACAGGGGGCTGTGAAATACTGGCCCACTAACAGCCATACCTGATAGGGTGAGCTTGCTTTTTTAGTCTTACAAAACACTGAAAACATCCGTCAGACAACCAAACCATTTGTCCCACAGAGAAAAAGCGTTTAAAAAAAGGTTAAAACTGTTTACAAATGTTTAAATGTAAAGTGTAGTCATTCATTTCAAAAAACTCTCCAAAAAGTGAGAACTTACTGAAATACTACATTCTGTTTAAAATACAGATGTTTTATGAAATCATTCCCTCCTTATATACTGGCAAAGTTATATAGAATTTCTATTACAGTATATCTAGTTAAATAATCGTATATATTACATAAAGCATAACTTGTTTCTTAGCATAAACGTTCACAAATCCAAAAGGTATTTCAGCATTCCCTAGCCATGGGCCAGATACCATTGTACAGCACAGAAAACAGTAAGGTACGTTACACAGGAAATTCTCAAGATATGGGAGGCTCTGAATTTAATATCTTAGTTTTCTAAATGCTGACAGGTACTGGGAGAAGCTATTAGTTTAGCAAACATTGATATAAATTCTACTCACAGCATTCATCATAGCAAGTTGTGAAGGGTAAGCCTTGCAAGGGAATATGATCTTCACTCCCCCAATAGTATATTCTGACACATCAGAAGACATTGCCACTTTTTCCTCACGTTTACTTCAGGTCTATAACTGCAATAAAAAACAGTATTAACAAGTCAACACTAACAACCAGGCAAAGCCTGAAACAGCATATGGCACCAAACAAAACCAAGCAGAAACTGCTAACCTGATAAGGGGGTATTAACGGAACAACTGGCATGCAGGAATTCACACTACACACCATCAGTTCAGACTCGGTCCTTGTTACAAACAAGAGCAAGTTACAACCACCTGATGAGTAACGTCAGCCATTTAAATAAAAGTACGCTGAACCGTGTACAACATTTCAGATTCTATTTCTCAGATTGAATATTGTCAAGGTAAGAACCCAAATTCTTAGGGGAAAAGTATTTTGGGATATTTAATAACTAAAAGTAGCCAGGTATTCAATTCTGCAGGTCCATTAGCTTGAACTCTAAGACACTGCAAACTACAAAAAACAAACTACAACTGTAGTTGACAACACTAGCTTGCACCATTCCTTTTATAACAATGAGAAAATAAAACTGGACACTGATTTTAAAAATGAGGTGCTTAAAAATTAACACTTTTCTTCCACAAATAACACAGTAATTACTCAGGGGAAAATGTGGTGTCAGCCACTTTACTATTCTACAAGTATTATCTTGCATTTCTCTCCCTCTGGATAATAAAAGAAAGTCATTTGCCTTATCATGCTAAAATGTTGAAATTATTGAGTTAAAAATACTTAAAAGACATAGATAGCTTAAAAAAGAGGACTACATTTTTTAAACAGAGGCTTTTTTTTCTCATAGGTTTTCAGCATCGACAAAATAAAAGAGCAAATTTAAATTGGCAGATTCCCTGGGATAAATTAACTCACTAACCTGTGTCCTCATCTGACTTCTAAAGAGTAAACATACGCATCAAAAAACCACCAACGCACAGCATGATTCAGCTTCATCATCAACTTTCTCAACAGGAAAAAGCTAACCTAGCAAAAAGAGATTGCTAACATGAGCTTACATCCCACCTCTCCTCCCAAAAACGTAAGCGCACCCCATCCAAAGCCTTTTCCCTAACACGTTCGGGGGTGTCCCTTAAACGAGCACAACTTTGAATTGAGCTTTGCCCACGAAAAAAGCAAGCCCCGTCGGGGCAGTGGGAAAGCTTCAACACCAAAGGGGGCAGGAGGCGGCAAGGCTCCGGGACACCGGGAGCGTGGGGGAGAGCCTTCGTGCCGGTCTGCTCCGCTCCGCCCGGGAGCGCCTCTGGGAGGACCGGGGCCGCTCTCCAGGTAAATCCAGACGCCACCTTGGCCCTTACTCTAGCTCCAGCCCTGGGGAGGTTTTTTCTGCCTCGCTGCGGCCGAGGCAGGGAGCGCTGAGGAAGCTGCTGTCATTCTCCTGCGCGTGTCGCCCCGCCCCAAAGGCACCTGGCCGCTTCCTTTATCTTCTTTAAGAGGTCGGTGCCCCCAGAAAACCAGGGTCCTCCCGTTCCTCCCACCCTGCGCGAACCCGGTCCCCTCACGGCCGCGCTCCGCCTCACGGGAGGCGACGAGCGGCCGCTCACCTCAGGCGGCAGCGGCCCTCTCCAGCGTCCGTCCTTCCCGCCTCCACGCCGGCGCCAATCAGCTGACAGGAAAAGGCCCTGAGCCGCCAATCAGCAAATCGCAGACTGAGCCGCCCCCGCCTTCCGCCTCTGCCCCATTAGAACCAATCGCGGAAGGTCTTGTTGGCTTCGGGGTTGCACTCGTTGCTGGGCAACCACGCGTTTACCTTGGGGTAATTGTATTGCCAAATACTTTAATACTTTTTATTATTATTTACCTTGTTTTCAGCATAGGGCACAGAAAACACTGTATTTGAGACTAAAAAATGTATAATTGTTTTTAGTAAAGGCAGTGGCTTTTAAATATTGCCACGCAGGAGAGGCCCTGGAGGAGGCGGCCTCGGCCTTCCGTGCCCCTTGGGGTGTTCTGTGCCCCGGGGAGCTTCCCGCGGGCAAAAAGGGGTATAAATGTGGAAAACTTAAAATCAATTTGGATTAGAAGATGAATAGCTACGACTTGATCTAAATCATACTTTTTTTTTTTATTGAAATACCACTACAGCATATAAAATTACACATACATTTAGATTATTTACATACTTTACATCAAGATGACAAAAATTCACTTGGCAGCCAGCTGGTGTTACTGGATGGTTACAGCACACTGGTAATCCTGGAATGCAAACCCAAGCGTGTTTGGCAATTCAGCATCGGCCTTCCCAAATCACTGTCCGACACGGGCAGAAGACAAGTTGTGCAAGATTTTCCCAAGGCCACACTGAAGAATCAGACCATTAATTCTGGAATAGAAACTAGTTTTAACTGAAAAATATTTTACTTATTTAAGGGCCCTGGATGCTGTCATTTAAGAAAGGAGTAAGTGCTGGATTGACAACTTCAGCAATTCAAGTGTGCCTTCACTTCTGGCACAACAGCCAAACCTTAATTTTCTTTCTCTGCCACAAAACCATGTGCTGCCTCACATAGGAGCTTGTGCAACCTTAAACTCCCAAATATTGCATCACACTCCCCCTTCTGCAATGCCACAAAATGCATCTGTCAGGGTGAAATTCTGCAGCTTTTGTATAGGAAAGACCAACCAACTGCACGCACGAAGCACAAAGGATTCGGCTTTCTTGTCCACCGAGCTGCACATAACCACTTTGGTGTGGCTGTAATCTGTCGTTCCTTTCGTTACAGGGAAATTTAGCTTCTGTCACAGTCACCCTCAACACCAATTTCTTTTTTTAATCTTACCCTGATGACAGCTTAAAGTGCCTTCGCACTTACTTCTTTAAGTCTTTCTCATCTCTTTTAAACTAAGTGATGTTAAAAAATCCTAAACCATCTGAGCTGCACGAAAAATACATATGCTTTAAAAATCACATTTATACAGCTCGTTTTGTAGTACTAGTATTTTTTTTTTAAAGAAACATACCAGTTTCAAGCTTTTAATGAAAAGGCTTGCTGATCTTTAAGTTCCTGATCTCATGAACTGAAACTTTGACCAATGAAACACAAGTGAAAAAAAAGTTAAGGCATTTTCTTAGGACTCAGTGTGATGGTGCAAGTTACTTACACCACTTTTTCAAGTCTTCCTTGGAGTATTTTATTCCATCTTGCTCTGCAGGGCTCTGGAACAGTAGTTCATTTAACTTAAGCAAAGCGCTTCAATCTCAAATTTGTCTTAACCATCATTTGCTGTTTGCTCAAGGAATTAAGAATTCACTTTTCAGTGTTATAAAATCCTTCCTGGTGCGTTGCTGTATCACCTCAGAAACTGAGCAAGCCTGAAAGTCATGTTCAGTTTCACTTGAAATTATTTACCAACCACATCAGCCTCAAAAGTTTTCACTGGAAGCAACATAAGCCTCTTTAAAGAATTCTTTTCTTTTCAGCCATAACTGAATCGAATGGATGAAAAACACGGACGTCTTGTGCTCCACTTTCTCAGTCCACTTTTGCAGCTTTCTCCGAATTTAGGCACCACAGACCACAGGACTAGCTACAGTACAATTTGACTTGCGCTCTTCCTAAACTCCACTTACGCTCATGTTAATTATTTCAATGATAGTATTTTCAACACACTGGCATAACCGAACATCAGGGTCCATGCTTGCAATGTCCCTTGAACAACTTTTGTTAGATGAATCTGTACAAAGTCCAGAAACTTCATGTGGTTTCTCCTTTAGTTGCTGAAGGCCTAAAAAAATAAGTAGAAGCAGCAAAGTATATCTAAATAAATAATTTTTTTAAAATTCTTATGTTACACCCATAATGCAAAGGTGTGCTATCAAATTTGAGCCATCACTATTTCATGCACCAGGCTTAACTCCACAGATTATTTCTAGACACACTATAACATTTCTTTTTCATCTACCTGTGTCTGACTCCTTTGGGTTTTTTAATATTCCCTCTTACTTCTTTTCACACAAATACCGTAACATAGTGTCAGGGAACCTCATATCACATGAACAGAGCATTTGTCTTTAGACGAAAAGAGACAAAAACATGCTCAAGACCAACTGATATACTTGAACAGTTAGTCCATGTTCACAGAATCACTGTATATTTATCCAACCATGCTATGTCGTGTGTAAGAACTTCAGGTAGCTCACTTGACTTCACATTTCCAACAGATTAGGAAGATTTATATGGCAGTTATGCCTCAGCTGAGGGGTTGAAACATCCTTGTGTTCTCAAAAGCCAATGGCCTTTGCTCACGTCTTTCATTCTTAGACTAAAATGTCAAATTTTATGCACAACACTGGCATGCAGGGATACATCTTGAAATGATATAAGCAGGGAAATAAAACAGAAGGCAGGCAGTACAAAGCTTAATAAAAGGGGTACTTTCAGCCCCTTTAGCCTCTGAGCTCTCTCCTCCAATTCAGTAAATCCAGCTATCCCTATTCCTTCTATATTTACAAGACAACAGCAGTAAATTTTCATACTGCATTCCAACTACACTCTAACTTTTGAAACATTAACATAATTTTCTCCCTGGGACCGTGACGTTACTTTTGAAATACAAGGCACTTACGTGTAATAATTGGGTCGAAGTCTCTTGTCTGCGTAGCAACATCGGAGGCACAAACTTGTCCTACTTGTATCAGCAGAGACATAATATCCTCATACAGAGGAGGAAAGGCTTGACAGAATGACACCAAACAAGGCAGGGTCGGCATAAAAAAAGCATAGCGCTTCGACTGGGTTAAAACTGTCAAGGAAAAGGAAATGGTTAAGTAAAAAGAAATTCTAAAAATCCAGTCACGAATTGTTGTTGCTTTTACAATTGTAATTAACACAGTGGCATTTAGACAAAACTGCATTCAACCTGGACAAATAATTCTAATTTACACAACAACGTATTTAGGGGTTGCTGGAGTGCTTACCTGTGAGTAGCGTTCCCATCACATTGATGGCTAAACGAGCCACGCTGAGAGATTTAGGTAGCGCATACTGGATACATAAAAATGAAAGTAACTGGATGGCAAATATCTGTTAAGTAGGTGAAAGGCAAAAGAGAAATAAGCAATAAAGTTAAGAGATTGCTTTGCACTATCTATCCAAAGCTGTTCAAGTAACTTACGAGTTAGTAAATACTCCCTATTTTGCCAATGAGGAACTGAAAGTCAGAAAAGCCTTAGTAACAGTTACTGTGAAATTTTTCTGCTGACATCAAGAAAAGGAAAAAAAAAAACAACCCACACATTTAACATTAATCAAAGCACCAGGGTTAGTGTTTCAGAATCTACTCCACAGACACCATTTGTTCCGACATTAACAATGAGCAACAAAGCAACACACAGTTTACAATATAATCCTTGTAAAAGCTGTTTAAGGTCCAATGTGTTCTAGCTTTAACTTTAGTTGAATGTCTTCTCATCAGCAGAAACTTTATATTTGAGAAGGGATTAAATGAGAACAACCACAAACTTGGCTTGATACAGAAAACCAGAATCTTTAGCCCAACAAATCCCAATTACCTACAACTAGCCAAATATGTAATCTCCCCTTATCACACTATGCCAAATCGAGGTTTAAGATTGCTTTAGAAAGTAATAATGAACAACTATTTGCCATTGTTTTTCATAAACAGGATGAGAAGACCTTCAAAAATATTGGTGAAACATTTCAAAATCCAACTCCCAACTCCCCCTTTGCTGAGCTTTTAGTGAGAAGAAGCCACTACTCTTCAGATTCAAATAGTGTAACTTTGAGGAGAGCTGCACATGTCATTCTAGCAGGCTTTGTTCTTGCAGTTAGACCAGGGAAAGAACTGGTAAGACAACTGGCAAAGGAAAAAAATTTAATTGATTTAGAAATTTAGACCTTACAGTCTTGTCCCAAGCTTGCTTCAAGAAACAGCAGTAATATTCCCTGGAAGAAGACTTAGTAGTCAAACTTTTCATGAGAATGAATATATTTTTGATCTTAATCTGCTTCGTATGTTCTACAGAATATCTTTGCAAACAAGATTTCAGAATTTAAATCTTCACAGAATTTCCTGTAGCTATACAGTATCAGATAAAATCTAAGTAGGCAAAACCTTTGCCAACTGATTTATACTCAATATAAAGAATGAATGAAAGTCACTACTGAAAAGTGCTTTTATTCACGTTCTTGAGGTAATATTGAAATTCATGAGTATTTCCTAAACAAATGTACAGAGATAGGTCAGTGGAGTTGTCACAACCCCCAATTTGGGGGCAAGGGCCAGGCCTTTAATTTAAAGTAAAAATGCTATAGATATTACCTCAATATCCTAGGCAAGTTAGAACAAGACTTTTCTTAGTGATCCTTTTATTTCCCCCCCTTAACCAGTACTTCACCAGGGTTAACTGCTTACAGTGACTCTCAAACTAGATGACTGTACAGTTACCTGTTTTTCAAGTTCAGGCTGGGCAATGAGCTCCGGTATGAAATCCAGACAGATGTGCATCGATGGAATCCCCGCCACTGTCAGTGCCAGAAGTTCACATGGATAACCCTGTGTAATTACAAAAACAGGTATGTCAAAGGTGTTTTAAAAATTCTGCTTCAGTCAAAATTTTAAATTAGACCTGCATTAATGCTTTTTTCAAAACTAATTTACTTGTAAATCTCTTTTGTTCAGAATTATAAGCAACAGGCCTGTATCGCAAGGCAACAAGAGGCAGGCTGGGTGACAAACCCAGGGTCTGAATCAGTTCTTTATCCTCAAAACTCAGTGTATTATTTGTATAGAAACTCTCCCTCCACTCCCGAGAGGAAACCAGGCTGCAGTGACCCTTTCCTTCTGCGTCTTTCCCCTGTGTTCCAAACTTCACCAGAGGCCCCAACTTGCTTATTTCATGACTGCACCATTATGACTTTAGTCACTTAATCAGTTCCAGGTTAAGGCAAATTAACTCCTTTTAAAGAGACTGACATCTGGCAATGACCAATTCAACACATACTAAAAACACATTTATATTAAGAAATTTGCTAATCTTTCCCCCCTTCTTTTTCTGAAGACATACAGCTGCTTTGGCAGGGGCAACCTTTCTCCTTCCACTCAAGAGAGATAAACGGTGCCCTAACAAAAAGGAAAGATAAGATGTTTACATTTGAAGCCAAATTAGAGTTTTGAATAATGAGTGTACTGATTTAAAAACATGGCCAGAAAAAAGTAACCACAAAAAATGTGGAACAAGTAATTATAAGGTGATTAGGCCAGTTTCCTTGGCCTAGAATGGACAAACTGGTATAAAAAAGGGCAGAGGCACAAACAAAGCATGTGTTTAATGACGAGGAACAGGCATGGTTTAGGTGGCTACAACACAGAGTCCAAGCCCTGGAATCTGGAGGAAATGTAGGTACTACAAATTTGGTGAGACGGGAAGCAGAGAAGTGGGCTGTTATAATTCCCGAGGAACACAACAGCAGCATTCAACACCCTTTGACCACTTTACTTGGCTCTTTCTTAACTAGAGAACCCATGGAAGAACTAAAACAGTGCAAAGCAGACCTGGAAATGAACCAGTTTGACTATGTTGGGATCAGCTATATACATCTGATGCAGCAGACAGCAGATCAGACACTGGACCTCTCGAAGATTACACAGCAAGCTATCTTCTTCTTCTTCCGGTTCAGGGCTCTTAGGGCCTGTGGAGCCATGAACACTCTTTAGCAAACTGTGGGTATTGCTGCTCTGGGCTTTCTCTTCTTCTGTAGGTAAGCAGATCTCTAGAAGAATCTGCACAGCAGCACTGTCCTGTGAAGAAAATAAGCAACAGAACGCTCATAAAAATCCCCAATGAAATCAAAAAGAAATCAAATACAAAGTAATGACCATTTAAGAAACAGAAGACTGGCAAGGTGGCTAGAATTTCTAACTATAGGGGTTTTTTATATAGAATAAAACCAACTCAGTTCAAGAATCTTAAATCCTGTAGAACATTAAAAAAACCCAACACTTCATCTGAATCAAGACTCAAAGAACAAAAGCTTAAATCCAACAGATCTCCAAAATCACAGATCAAAAGCATAAGTTCAAAGGAATCTCATACTGTTTCAAAATAAATATCCAACGGTCCCTTAAAGCATCCAGATCAGACAAAATATGCACACGGCCACATAATTCACAGTATTCAGGAGAGACTGCACTTGCACTACTCATTTAAATATAAAACTTCGGGAAAACTCAAAAATCATCTTCTAATAGGGACTACATGTGACATTCTTCCAGACAGAGGTAAGAAGAGACTGTGAAACAAGATTACTCAAGAATTCCTATCATGTCAAGCTAAGTTATTTAACCATTCTACAGCCTCACACTTCATGGTGCTGGCTGCTTCTCTTCAGTAACATTGCTCAAATGACCATGCATAGCTCTGTCACATTTATTTGTGTTTTACTGCTCCAAATCTAAGTACAGAAAGAGCCTCTGGATAGCACGACCAACAAGGCAAAAGGGCTAGTAAGCAGAACTCTTCTGTTCTAACCGAAAAGAACACTACCAAAGCAGTTAACCAACACAATGCTTCAGAGTAGAAAACAGAAGACCAAAACCATTTAACAATCTGAATACAGAGGCGGTTTTCTTTTCCATGGTAACAGAAGTTGGTAAAAAAAGGAAGATAAAAAGGTCTCCTTTTTTAATTTCCTGTTTCTGGATCTCTGTTTTATCACTGTCTTACCTGAGCCGCAAGCAATGCATTTTTTAATTCTTCCCTTGTAACTTCTGGGGCCTCTGGACCCATTGCATTGTTTTGGGATGGCCTAATGTCCTGCTCTGCTGTTTCTTTTAGGTGAGAATTGAGGTAAGCTTTTGAAGCAAGAAGATATCCATTCAACATGTGCAAAGTTATATCCATCAGAGGAGGACTTCTGACATGGGAACACAGGATAAAATAAAGACACTTCAGACGGCAGAACAGTAAGACAGTAATAACATGAACAAACTAAAAGCACTCCTCAAAGGTTTATTTGGTTGTAGTCTGGTTCATAATAAAGCTGTTTTCCCTAACACAGCAAAACGCTGTATGTCACAACCCCTCCTGCTGCCCTGCCATTCAGTCCAACTTCTCTCATGTGTGTACACTCTACAAACCAAGGAACTGCTGAAGAGACTAATTTCTGACGAACAAAGGAAACCCAGAAAGTGCTGGCTATACATGAAGTAAGGAAAAACAATGACTGTAACGATGGGAAAAATAAGGCAGACAAGCTCTGAACTGCTTCCACAATACTAAGATGATAGTTTTCAAATCGCATTGCATTATAAATCTCCCTAACAGTTTTAGAAATGTAGGATTTTCAATTTGCATCCAGGGCTGAAGGGACATTCATTTAAATATTTCACCTGCGGGTTGGGGATTAAAGATGTCATCAATAGAAACTCGAAGTCTAGCAGAGTTGTAGCAACTCAAATGAAAATTGGCTTCATGGCTCAACTGCTAAAAGGCAAGGAGGGACAGATGCACACAAACAAGAACATGAAGCACAAATCAAATTGACTATTAGCCATCTATTAGGAACAAAAGGATAGAAAAAAAAAAAAGGGAAAAATAAACCACAACTGACAGAAGACGTGAAAAAGAACACACAAGGAATAAAGCTAAGGGCTGAAGCACATTTAAAATGATTAATCGTTATCTTTTTTAGAATAACAGATGCAATTTCCTTCATTACTATGAAAAAGCAAAGTTCTAATTTACAAATTCTGACTTATTGTTTGCTTTATTTCATATTCTCCTTAAAAGCTGGCCCATTGCTATCGGGTATGATCATTTTCACTACTAAAATTCTCAGCTTGTTCTTCTGCATCAGAGCCATAAAGCAGCATTACACATCCTCCTCTATCATCACTGATATCTAGAGGAACTAATTCCCAAGTAGTGCTGAAAGACTTGCTTGAGAAATTAAGCAAATCTACCTTTGTCACATCCATCAAGCACCCACTGGCAGAAACTGTTACGCAAAAAGATGGAATACCTGCAGGCCCATGAAGGATGGCAACAGACAGCTCACAGTGGAAGGATGCTACAGCTACAACCTCAACCACCACCACCATGTGGCAGCAGCCATTTTAAGCATGCTGCAATATCCATTTAGAACAAATTCACACATACAAATCTAAAATGGATGATCTGTGTACAAACCCTGAAGTTTCCAAAATAGAACTGGGCATAAGGTTGTCCAACAAGACACTCAAGCTGGGCAGCACGATGTGCTGAAACGGCATGCACAGCTCACTCAGACCTCCGACCAATATGCTTAATTAAAAGATGGAACTTACAAGCTCAAATGATTAGTTTGAAAATAGGTTTTGAAGTACTGAAAGCTTTTAGAAGTTTTCTATGAGACACCCTTATGTTTAGCATTCACTACATATCAATGTACATACCACCAAACATCAAAAGCTAAAGGAGGAAGATGCTTACCTATGAACTCTCTGATCGCATCTCAGTACAATCAAAGGATCAATCATCAGATCATTCTGAGTGTATTTCTGCTGTCGGACTATTTTTACTGAAGGCTGCAGAGCATTAACAGTCATTACCCACAACCTAAAATGAGATTATTTTTAAGATTTTTTTAATAGATAATCTGTATGAGAAGAGGGATCACGTTAGCATCCGGACGCTCACTTAGCTCCATTAGCTGTATTTTTATAGGCCTATCAAGGAGCAAAAACCCCGTACTTCGTTTGCAGCCCTTGAAGTTAACCAAGATCCAGTTAACTTACATTCACTGAAATTACAGCAACCAAACTGTTTTCACTGCAATAGAGCATCCACTTCCTCAGAAAAGGCATGTTGTTACCAGAGTGAGCTCATGCTTCACCAGTAATTCATAAGAAAAATGTACACTGTAAAACCATACTCCTATATTTTAAGCAAACTGGTTAAAACCCTTTCCCCAGAGCACAAGAAGTACCTTCCTTTGAAATGCAAAGGTTAAAATTTTTAACAAAGCAAAAAGGAAGGCAACTCCAAGACATTCTGTTCAGTCATAACCTCCAATTTCCCAAACAAAGGCATTATGTTATTATTTTTGAAAGAAAAAGTGGCATTCCACCCATCTGCAACAGCAAACTAAACAGTATTTTGAACCTACCTTCTAGGCATCACAGTGTTAAGAACCATCCAAAGTTTATTGACAGTCTGAAGAATCCTCCGAGGGACTCCAGCATTCAGCAAGCGATTCATATTTGATGTCAATACTTCTGCGTATGGGATCAATTCACCAGCTGAGAGAAGTGTTAAATGTTCCAAGATCTGCATCAGCTGGGTGTGATTTCCAGGCAGCATGGAAAATGCTGTAAAATAAAGACAACGGGAACTTGGTAAAACTGGACTTCTGACACTTTTTCTGACTTGGCATCAGAACACTTTCATTATACAAATGCAGTATGATCAAATGAATTAAACAGCTACAGGCTTCCAAACCCACTGTATGCCAACCAATTTGGAAAGAACACTGCTTACTCCAAATGAAGTTATTTACCTTCTTGGAGCTGTTTGGGAGAGTGATTCTTCGCAGTGTTTGTAAGAAGCATCCTCCTCAGTAAGGCATCAGTGCCCGTGATCTGCTCCTCACAGATCCAGTCTTCCACAATGCAGAGGTGTGGGTAGTTAGTTGCAAGAAGGCGTAACAGCGCAGAGTGCAAGCCTTTAGGGATATTAAGAATGCGTACATCTTAGATTTAAGTAGCTACATCTTTCACCTGAACTTATTTGTGCCTATCGTTTCAATAACAGACCTTAACTGAACCCCTACCAAGAAGTTCCATGAGCTTGCATGTTCATAGCCTGATATTCTAACTCCAGCAGAAAGGAAAAGTTACCTTTTGGAAAAGTGCAAGGACCCTATAGTAACTCTTAATCTCAGTCTGGAATAATTATAAATTCTCAGGCAATTTGTACTCTAAAACCTACGCTAGATAGGTGAGACCTACTCTCAAAAGAACTGCCTTCCTCAAACTTTCACTATTACTCTTCAAACATATCCGTCATCTCACTACGGACAGATTGTAAAAGGAAGAGGAAGGCAGGCACACTGAAACAGACAACAGCCACGGAGCTGGAAACACGCTCAGCCTTCCTTCTCCCTGTGCATTAGACCTTCACACACAGATATACCTCCCAGTTCCTGCTGCAGTCCCTGCGCCTGCCGGATGAGGTACTTGATTGGAATCTGATCCATTAATGCTGACGAGTAAGACTTGGGTTTTTTCTGCATAGCAGCTAGAAGGGAACAGGACAAGAAACAATGCATAAAAAGTTACAGTTAGAAAAAATTATTTGCCCAACTGAATCAACAAAGAAAATGCAAAGCACTTGTCTCTGTATTATCCAGGTAAAATAAGAGACAAGCCCAATAACACGCCTCATTCCTGTCAAAGTATTAAATTAAGCTTTTCAGGAAACCATTTCTGTGAACATTGCCATTTAAAGGTTTTCCTGGCATTTAGATTTCTTTGCAAGATATCCATACTATCTCGAATCTGACAGCAACATGAATTTTGGTTATTATAAGAATTCCTCTCTTTGCATCTAATGTTCAGTTAATCTGGTTTCCGCCGACGCGCTCACGTATACCTAGTATCTTTGTGTTTGCCAGAAGTGCTTCTTCGTATGACAGGACATAGTAGAGGACAAGCAATTGTGTTGTAATGCTGTATCGTTGAGTAAGGCGAGTATTTTCTCCCTGTACATAAAACCACATGGAAAGGTTAGGATGCATTCCTGATTCTTGAGAACAAACATTTGGATTTACCTGCAAATATGAAGAAAGATAAGGCAGTAAAAGCCTTGTATAAAAATATCAAGCCACATGAGGTCCAAGCGGAAAGTTGCAGGGAACTTTTTTTTTTTCTTTTTTTTTTTTAAATGAGCTTCAAACATAAAAAGTATTTTTGATATCCAACACAAGTCAATGCTTGCCACTCATTCTACATGTGTCCAAGTGACTGTTCTCATACTTCTACGGAAATGAAAATGCTTCTTTCAAAAACAGCTGGAGTGCTTCAGTGAAACAGTATTTTTATCTAACAAGATCAAGTGGGTGCAAAAATCATACAAAACCTATATAAACACCTCCACTTTCCAATCCATGAAGTGCTTTTCTTTGCATTTTTAATAGCGTGAGTTCCCACGGAAAAGGGCAAAACAGGGACAAACGGCAATCCTCCTCAAAATCTGAGTAGCACTGACAAGATTCACCTCAAAACACATGACCATCACTGTAGTAGGAGGCAGTTTACTACACAGGCATTAAAGACAAAAAGCCAGGCAACTTTTTGTGAAGTATATTTACAGAACACTGAACCACATGTTCACATTAAAGTACATGAAAGAAGCAAACAAATAATTTACCCCAGAGAGTCCTTGAAAAACATTCAGTATCTCCTGTTCCGTGACAGGCTGATTTGTGGCCTCTGGGTTGGATTTAGATGCAGGAGTAAGGATAGAGTTAATGTAGACATCGATAAGAGGAAGCAACTGAGGGTGGAGGGGAGTGGTGGTTTCACAGAGCTGCCGATAGATCCAGTCCTAGAAAAAGACATGCCATTACGTGATCGGTTTCAAAGCTGGCAAATTTCTCTGGTCTGCAAGTACATCCCCCCCCTCCACCCCGTAACTGAATAAGGCTTTGACTTTGGAAAGTGTAATACCAGTTCAGAGTTGGGCCTGGTCATAAACTCTGTATCCTGGACCCTGCTCCGTACAGACCCACCCGTAAAACTTGTCCTGGTCGGAAATATCATTCTGACTATGATTTTATTAAGTGCAGACAGGCGGAGAGAGATAATTTACTTTTAATGTATTTTTAAATTCTCTAAGTCGTGGTCTCTGGATTACAGAGCTAAAACTTGGTACCCTAACTTAATGCACACTCCCTTCTTAAATTACATTGTAATAGGCTGTAAGATACATTAAGAATTCTGTTCCTATAATTCAACCAAAGAAACAGCCTGCAAAACCTAGTCAACATTCAAAATTATGAACATAAATAAAATGAAGGTCATACCTTAATGGATACTTTGTGCTTCGTGAAGGATCGACTTTTTAAAAGCTGGTAAATGCAGTGAATGGGTAAAAACCCAGTAATGTTGGCACTGAGATTGCCTGTGACAGGCACACGAACCGCGTGGGCCGTAACAACCTAAAGGGAAGTTACAATTAACAGGAAAAATACCACAAATATTCACCTTATCACGATGCATAAGCACAGGATGACAAAGTCACACAGCTAAGTTCCTTCTGGCATTGACTTATTTTTGGTTATTTGGAAGCTGAAGAATATTTTAACGTAGTTTAATACAGTGTGTGTCAAACTGTAGCACACCTACTATGTTTGTGAACGATTTCCTGCTACTGCAAAAAATAATGCCACAGCGGACTATTTTTCTCTTTTGCCTCCCTGTTATTTAAAAAAGCCAAGCGTTCAAAAAGCAGAATCAGAGCAGAGTACAAAAAGAAAGAGCCAAGGCTCTTCAGTACCAGCAGGGTTTGGATTCTTCTTGTAGGTCAAACTGAAGAGATTACAGAAGAAAGAAAAACCACAAAGAAATAAAAAGGAAAAAAAAAAAAAAAAGACAAAAATAAAAGACTTAGGCTTAAAATACCTGTTCAGTGAAAATCTCCTGTGTGAAGATTGTCTTCATTCTGCTGAGTGAGCTGGGCTTAATAACGATCTGAAACAAAGAAAAAGGACTTGTAATTTTACATTCTAGCTTTCTTATTTAGAAGTACTACAAATTTATTTTATGAACTTTTAACCTTTTCAAACTTGTCTTCACCAGGAAAATATTCACATCTATGCCTCAAAGTAAACCAGAAGTATTTTGAAATGTCACAACTTCGTCACTCCACATCTTGCTTACCCTAAAAACCACCCACCTAGCTTTTACATTTGACAAGACACCGTCTGACGACAGTAAACTGAAGGCAGGTCTCCCTTGGTGATTTTCAGAAATTAATTATTACGTATATACATATTTCTTTGAAATAAAAAGGTAGCAGCTCAGTTTGGAAACTACTTGAATTAATCTTCTAAAAAAGTTAATTCCTTGCAAACAGTGACTTCAGCGCTTTTTGAAGATACTTTTATCATAACATTCCTCTGTATCAAGACGTATGCATAATTTAATGTTTTTCTAAAGGAACTGATCTGGTTACCCAATTTTTTACTGTACATTTGCTGGCAAAACCAAAGTTCTTTACATCAAAACTAAAGTAAACACAAGAGTATAAAGACACAGTAAAGAGTCAATTTTAACGGAGAACGGTTTGTGCTAGAAAGAGGCCAGGATTTACCTTCATTCCCAAGGTGGAGCAGACCAAATCAATGATAGCACTGAGCTGATTACTATGGAAATACATGGCTACCAGGAGAAGCATCTCTCCAAAAGAAGCAGACACGCCAGAAATGCTGATGGTAACAAAGAGGAAGAGTTAATTTCCAGTAGGACGTAAGTAAATGTGAGAATACTGGAATCATTAAAAAACAAAGAAGCCTGCTCTCACCTTTCGAAGTAAGCTTCTTCCTTTATCATCCAACTAAGCCACATTACCATGAGTTGCTCCTGTTCCGGGGTGCTGCACAAAGAAAATCCATAAAAGGTCCTTTTCCCAGGAACTACCCCTAGTTTTAGTAACAATTACTAGCAGAAACAGCAGTATTTGAGGAATCTTACACCAGGGGACTTTTTCTCACTTTCACTTCAGCGTCAGACAGCTGATAAGCACTGATATTTAGCACAAACCTCAGTCCAAGTGTCAAGCGATTTCCTGTCTTGAATGCACACAGGAGAGAGCCACATCCGTTTAATACCTGCACTGCTACTCTTTTGATCGGGGTCTCTAAAGAATTTAGCCATAAACTTGTTCAATGGAAAAGTGAACTAGGAAGGCCTTCTTTAGCCTTCAAAACCCATTCCAAACTAAGCTAATGCCGATGCTCCCTTCTTTACTCACCACAATGAGAGACAAATCCCTTCAACCAACATACGGAGATTTGTATAACGAATTAGGAGAGGAAAACCGTGCAGCTCTGGGGAGGTCACTGCCTCAAGGGTGCTATAACAGGAGCATCTTTCCAAAGCTCCTCCTCTATTGAGAGGTACCTGACAAGAGTGGAGAAGGCCAGAAGCATACAAAAGGAAAGAGATACAAAGCGAACACCAGCTGGAGTCGCGGGAGGCCGGCTGGTCATCAGCTGCAGTAGCTGCTCAGCTTCTTCATCAGTTGGCCTGAACAGGACAGAAAAAGAACAAAACCCATGCTGCTGATCTAAAAGCGAAGAGATTTCCAATCTCATCGCAATGGTTAAAGATTAAATTTTCTGTGCTACTTGATCTGTTTATCAAGTTGCCATCAATAAATGGCTATCAAGATAAACTGGCAATTCTCTTTCAACTTAAAGACATACAAATCTCTGTCAAGAGATAACAACGAGAAAACTTCCCCAGGATATAATCTTGCCTATTAGTACAAAATACTAAATTACAACTAACAATGCATGAAGATGCTACATTAGCACTCTCTAAATAGTAAAAGCAGAGGAATAGAAATTCTAAATTCATGTAGTGTACGTTGCTAGAGTCTTCAGCTGCTTTCTCTTCTACACACTGCTCTGACCACTTAGGCCTAGGCTTCTTTTAACAAGCCAGCAGAACTGATTTTGCAGCATTAAAGAGAGCACCACATTTCTTGCATTATTTTATATTAAATAAAAAAAGATCAGCAAAGTTGATAAATAGATCTTTACCATTAGGACGAAAAAATGTTTCTGTTGTGAATAGTACCAGAAAGTAAAAAAATGTAACTGCCCCCACAGCCCTCAGCATTACGTAGTATTTGCTCTCCGCACTATAAAGATGAAGAAACTTCCATCCAGCGGCAGCTCCAGCCCTCAGCATGAGAAGGGCCTCAGCATGAGAAACGGCATTAAGAGACAGCTCAGGTTAAAAGTGCCCAAAGCTCTCAACCTCTGTTTAAACAAACAGACAGCGAGTAAAAAAACACAGAGCATTAAAACATTCATTACTTCAGCCCAGCAATTCCCATCAAAGCGCAATAGAGACGTAACAGCGCGCTGGCTTTCACGACATGCTCCTCCTTCAGTCCTGAATACACAGACACATTTGGCTCCATATCAACATCTGCTTCTTCAACAATGTGAGTGCTGCGAACCGTGGGAAGGATTCCCATGAGCTCCAGGAGCAGCTGCCGCCTCATTTGCCAAAGCACAGAACTGATGTTATCTCTTTTTCTCTGCGTAAGAAGTTAAAAGATGAGAACAACAATGTAAAATTCATCCCATCGAACAACGTATTGCATAAGAGCTTCCACAATGATGAAGTCAAGGAAAAGAAAAGAAGGGGGGGGAGGGGAAAAGAGAGGATTTTTTTTTAAATCCAATCTTCAGAACCAGGGCAACAAGCAACACGTGATCATATTACAACAGCTTATTACCTCAAACCACACATTTTAACTAACTCAGCTAACTAAGCAAGTCAAGATGCAATGTCCTATTGTGAACACTGAGGGTGAATGTATTTACCAGGTAAACATCACAAACTTACAATTCTCTGGTTTCCACGCCTATTGAGTCATCTACCTAAAAATCTCTCAGAGTAACAACCAAATAGCTGCCGTCAGGGACACTGTTTATAGACCCGATGGTCCCATAACAAGACGCTGCCTTGTAAAGGTTGCTTCAAGACGTGCAACAGCATTTACGTACAGTCAGACAAATACGGGTGCCCACATCCAGACGAGTTACAGCGAGCTATAAGAACATTTTTTAAAAAGCAGAACATTTGAAGATTTTCATACCTGTTGGCCGTTTCGGATAAATGTTCCAAACCAAGTTCGAACCTTTGCGTTTGTTCCAAGCAGCAAACCGCTCACAAAACACACCAGGTCACTCACTCCGTCATCTGAAGCTTCGTTTTTGGTGTGATCCAAGGTCAAAGCCACACCGAGGCCTGGTAGGTGACACTCTTCCACCTAGAGAAAATGCTCAGGCTCAATCATTTTTTTTGTTTTTAAAGCTCCAATAAGGATCAGAATTACGATTCTCATCACAGACTAGTGACCGACTTACCACCATGCCTCGGACCCTCAGGGCTTGGGAAGGGTTCATTTTACACAGGTGGCGAAGTGCTTCTGTTCTACGACGGCCTCCAACACTTTCCTCATCCTGCCGTTCACCATTCTTAATCAAACCTCGACAGACTACATATCCAACGGGAGGAGTCAGTAAATCCACCCTTTCCAGCAGAAAGCCACATAAACACGCAAAGCCAAGCCATTCTGTTCAGCTCACTGTGATTTATTAGCTGGGCCATGCAAATCTTGTCTAGGCACGAACTCCTGAGCTACACTTTATAAGCAGAACAAGGAAACTGTCTTCCTCCTCAGAGAAATGACAGGGTCATTACAGATTTATGCATCATCCACAGTTACTACCCGTACTCTATTTAATGTAACCTGTGCATCTGGCAGCCCTGGAGAGTGAAATCTTATCGCGAGGTAAGGGATGCTGAACAGGAAACGTCAATTCAAATTTTTCACCTCGTAATACGGCTCAGCCTAAGGGACAAGAATTATTCGCAAGGCTGGACCAGGTTCGTAGTCCCAGTCATTCTCTGCCCGAGTCAGCCTTTGTAACGGTGGCCTACAGCTGAAAAGCTGCAACGTGCACACGACGCGTCTACAAGTCAGCTGCAAAAAAGGGGAATCAACACGATAAGAACGGGAGCCTATCAGCATCTCTAGGTATAAAACGCATTCAAATCAGATTTGATAAACCAAACGCTCGCCCGTTCAAATATTTAGGACACGTGGTTTAGCCCAGATTAACCATGTTGCTAGAAATCATTTCAAACCTTCCGAAAAAGTAAGCCGGACAAGAAGAAGCTGTAACTCACCCTCGTTAAAGCTATCTGGAACGTTGGCCACCAGAAGGCAGAGGAACCAGGCTCCGTTTTTAACGTGCAACAGAGCTTCAGCCACATCAACTATTGGCAACAGCGATGGCAGCTCTGGATAAAATGAGAATTTTAAAAGTTACAACGTTTCGTTGTGAAACAAGTAAAACCTTGCTTTTAATACGCGTTCCAGTAACAGGTACAAATCAATAAATGGCAAATCCGTCTGCGATCTATTCCTCTTTCAAAGAGCTAAACAGCCTCGATTAACCTTGAATCAGTCACAACCGCTCCAAAAGGTATTTTTTTACATTTGTAAGAAGGTAGAAAATGCTATAAATACAGAGTACTACACCTGCTTGCAAAATGCAGAGAACGTCTGCTGCCTCCTCCAGATAAACGGGGCTTTCGAAGAGCTCAGAAGATTTGAGAAAAAACTCCCCATTCGATTCTGACACCTACAAGACATTATTCATCGTCACCGAGCAGGTTTTATGAAGCAATTTGTCTCATCAGTCTTTTATAGCTTTACATTCAGCAGATCGAATACAATAAAAACTGTCAAAAATGCACAGCTATAAACACAGAACAGGCAAGAAAAGCGTTTAGCAGAAGAAATATCTACTAGCGGAAATACTTCAGTACAGCTGATAGCATCGCTTCTTTCCAGAAGAAAGAGAAATAGCTCAGTGACAATTCTAAACATATAGTAAGTTTACACAAGGAAAACAAAACGCCGGGGGCGAGGCAGGGAGGTGTGAGAAATACTGTGGCTAACATCAGCCTGCAACAGGAGCAAAGAACTGGATGGAGAGAAGTCAGAAGTTGGTTTTCAAACATGATTTCTGGACTGACGCGTCCCAGAATGGGGTTATATTTGAGTACGGCGTATCACAGAATACCCAGAGTCTGCACTGCGTTCCTCACCACGGCCGAGGGCAACCCTTTCGGGTGTGATGCAGACTCCGAGCACGCGGGAGGGCAACCAGAAGCCACCGCTCACAGCGGCCGAGGCTCGGAGTCGCGGTGAAGCAGC
>NW_009258884.1:1287315-1289430 GCF_000687185.1 Egretta garzetta
AGTGAGGTCATCCCCGGCGGGAAGGCTGAGGGGCGGTGGGAGGCGGCAGCCCCGCCCCTTCTCCCCCCTTCCCCCCCCGTAAATAAGGAGACACCACAATCAAGGCTTCATGAATAATTTATTCCATTTGAAATTTTTTTAAAAAGTATAAACCTTTTTCTCATTTCCTCAATCACAATTTGTACAACTCAGTGTTTATGGCATTCGGCAGCAATAGTGTTTGTTCCTTAATCGCGCTTTTTTTTTTTTAAATTTTTTTATTTTTTTTTTTTTTTAATTTTGTCACGATAAATACGACGACTTGGCCCATGGCGTGTGGCGGCTCCCCGCGCGGGCCCCCCCCCGGGGGCAGGGAAGGGGGGGGAAGGCCGCCCCAAAGCGCCCCACCAGCTCCTCACGTCCAGTTTACTCGGAAAAAAACCTAAAGCTGGATTAGTAACATCCTGACAAAGTGACCCTGAGGATTGTGGTAGGTCCCAAATCCAGTTCTACTGTAAAATAAGCTTTACTCCACTGAAAGTAAGAAGTACACCCACAAACAATAATAATAATAAAAAAACCTTTTTAAGTATGAAGCATAGTCCTGGGTCCTTTACTAAAAACAAAACAAAAAAAACCCACCAAACCAAAAGAAAAACCCCCAAACCTTCCCAGCTGGAGGTTGTCAAGACAGTAACATCATACCATGTCTCCTAATTAACAAATTCTCCCAAGAAACCCAGCTCAAGACCTTGGCGATGCAGCGTTCCTACCAAACCAGCCTGATATGCTGTGCCAGTCGGTTGTGCAGCAAATTATAGGGTGCAATAGCATTTTTTTTTTTAAAACGTTTTACTCTTATTTTTGAAAGCTTTAAAATAATGCGACACAGTATTTTGATATTACAGTATTAACAAATAGTGCTTGATTAAAGACATCAGCAAGTCTTCGTAACAACACATGAAGTTAAAATTCCCAACGGAGGTAAATACAGAAATACAATAATCTGCGCCATAACTGACAGCTGAAGATTTAAATATAAATTAATTTCTCTTTCATTATTTCAGGAAATGGTAGAAGGATTAAGTGTTACAGCTACTTTAAAATGCAAGGGTTGTTTGCAAGTACAATTGGTGGCCCGCTGGTCTGGCAAGAGGGTTTTGAGAGCTCTAATTCAAAGAGTAGCAAGTCAAGGGTGACTAGATGGCGTAAATACGGTAATAGCTGGGTTAAAATACGTATTTTTAATCTGAATGGAAGGATCTCAGATTCTTCTTTCCTTGGATACTTAAGAGGAGGTAAACCTCCACAGCCCCCAACAGAGCACCGCCAGGAACAGCGCTGTCTGGCAAGACCAGGTTGAGAAGCCAGAGCTGAAATTTTCAAATGCTTAAGCTTGTACTTGCTAAAGAACCCCAATTATTGGACGGTGACAATTTTATTTATAACCCGGCTATTATGTGCACTTAAAACAGTTAAAAGGAAGTCGCTCACAAAAAAGTATGCCCAAGGTAGTAGCTGACTCCATGGTGCTGGCAGGTTTGATATGTACAGTGCCGGCTGCGACTATCGCTCCAGAAACGTCCCGCCCCATCTTTTCTAGTGGTTATAATATTAAAATTTACTTTAACTGCATTTGTGGGGGAGAACGGGGAACCGGCAGCTTTCACAGCTGGAGAGTTTCACAGGGAAGGCTGTGGTCCAGGCAACAGAGAATGTTCCACCCGCGGTCAGGCAGGTGATTCACTTACCTTTCTGAATACCACTCAGATTTAACACAACGAAAGCCACACCAAAACCCAGCCCTTGGAACTTGGCTAACCGAGCCAGGGTTAAAAATGACCACTTAGCAACAACCGGCAGCTTTCACAGCTGGAGAGTTTCACAGGGAAGGCTGTGGTCCAGGCAACAGAGAATGTTCCACCCGCGGTCAGGCAGGTGATTCACTTACCTTTCTGAATACCACTCAGATTTAACACAACGAAAGCCACACCAAAACCCAGCCCTTGGAACTTGGCTAACCGAGCCAGGGTTAAAAATGACCACTTAGCAACAATGCTTCAAAAAAAAAAAAAAAAAACCACCAAAATCAACCAACCAAAAAAAAAAAAAAAACAGAAAAAATGCTTTAAAAAT
>NW_009258884.1:1289733-1347790 GCF_000687185.1 Egretta garzetta
AACAACAAAAAAAAAAAAAAAAAAAAAAAAAAAAACCCCAACCAAAAAAAAAAACAACAGGACATATGCTTTGAAAATTCCAGTTTTAGGAGCGCTTTTCCACTTCAAAAAAATCTCAAAAAAAACCCCTTCCGTAAGACAAAAATGCGCTGTTTAATCTGCGTTGCACTACCATCATCAAGACAAAGTAAGGGACAGACCCAGTTTTTAACTCTCTTTATCAAAATCTGCTCGCGTCTGATTGCACTCATGTTATTTTGAAGAAACGACTGAAAATTTTCATCACCAATTGTACAACTTCTTTATACAAAACCAAAATAAGTTGCTAATATTGTATATACATGATTCGGTGAGACTGTTTATACGATAAATGATCTCAGGCAGGTATTTTGCATTTACGAAACATGGTTTTCCTGAACACGGTTCATTTTGTAAATGCAAGCAAATTCTTCCTCGTAGGGGATCAACAGTGGGTGCACAAATGGATCTTAAAACTTGCTCCTTTAAAGGTTTAAACCAGCGAGACGGACAGTATTAAGACCCAGGACACGGGTTATCACCACAGGCTCACGTGAGCACCGCAGGAGTGAAGTTTTTAATCTGGCAGCCAGATGAGGAACCCAGAAAAAAAAAAAAAAAAAAAAAAATTAATTTCTCCTTCAGTTGCTCTTCAGCACCCGTAGGGGCTATTTTAGAGCGGCATCAGACATTTGGCGTGTGCTGGGAGAAAGGAAGGAAACTACTGAGAAAAAATGGTGACTGTAGATAGAGGGAGATGCTTACGAAAGCCGTGTGATTCGTCAGTCCCTTCCTTAGGGAGGGCTGAGCCTCCTTGGCACATGCCCCAGCCAGAGCCTGAAAAGGGGATTCGGGGAAGGCCGTACACCGATACTTGGGACCTTCACCACAGTGCCAAAAATACATTAAAAAGGAAAACGTTCAGGGTTTCGTGCTGTTTTTTTCCTAGTGGAATAAAATCTGAATACCAGAATTCACTGAGAATCTATATACACCACATTTTAGTTAAACACACACCAATCTTAAAGTCAAGATTGACTATTTTTGCATTTGTAAAATGGCTAGAGCTGGGCTAAATCTCAGCCTTACAGGAGACTCTGGGTAAGATCAGAGTTTTCTGTGTTCCGCATCAGATTCACATTTTATCGCCAATGTGGAAGAAAATCACGCAGTCACCACGGTGCCAGGAATATCTAGGTAACAACAATGCACAATAGATATTCTTGTAATATTAAAACTTTTATATTGGAAATCGATCTGAGAATCTAGCCACAGCCCTGAACCATAACACAAACTTTAGTTGAAGAGTTTATTCATTTTATTCTCACTACAAGTTAAACCACCTACAATATCACTTATATATTGCCATTGTTACTCTGTAAAGGTGTGATATAAAATGCTGTAAGACCCGGTACCTTTTCAATTTATATAAACACAGTGAACTTCATTACTGTACATGTACTCTGCAACTACAGCTTAGCTGTAAATCCCCCACACACAATGGTATGGACATTAACCCCTCTATCCCCATTAAACTGTACATCAAGACAATACAAATTTACTGTCCCCACCCACCCCTTACAAAAAAATAATACTCTAAAAGCAACCTACTGCAACTTTTAATTAAGACGATTACATATATTTTAGACCAATTGCTTTAAAGCAAGAAGGCAGTATAAACCTTCTAGGAAAATTTTTATAAAAGAGGTTAAGAAATATAAGACAATTTATACATTTAAAAACTTACAATAAATAAGAGATGCAGGCATTTTTGAATACTAGGTACTATAATCCAATACAAGAACATCTTGATGTTCCGAAGCCATAGGTTGAAACTTATTGTTCCTCATGTTTCTTCTCATCTCCATGCTTTTAATATTCATTAACCATGACTGGGTACTATGGCTCATTACTCTTCACAAATACTGCGGTTGGGGAAAAATGGTTAATTTTGCTACTAAAAATGTTATAATACACTTTCTGATCATCATTCTAAAGCGTCCCCCACAGTCGATGACTCAAAGACAGTAGGGCGATAGGTGCCCCTCTCACAAGTCAAAACAATATTTGCTGGAAGTAACAAGATTCATACCCCATCACAAACAACTTGCACTGAGAAGAATTATAACTTAGTCCTGCAGTGAAATATCCCTTTTCCTCATTTTTGTCTTGCAAAATTCAGATGAAGATCACAGCATATTCATGATAAAGTTATACAACTGATTCAGCACCACAAAATGAATTGGGAGACACGACCGTCTGTCCTGGGTTGCGGGATCACAGGTTAGCCAGGAGAGTGCATTGTACTGTTCCAGAACAAACCTGAAAAGCAAGCAAGCTTCCATCAAGCCAACAGATTTTCTCAGCAGTATTTTACAGTCCTGATTTAATATAATCCAGTCTTTGGTACTGAAAACATAAAATATGTTTGCCAACATTCTGAAATAACGTGCCTTCAGAATTATTACAAGAGCAGTTCAAAGCTAAACTTTCTTTCAGTGGAAACTGTCAGTTTAATTGTCTATGCTTAATTAATGTCAAGAGTGTCACATATTTTAAAAAAAGAAAAAAAAAAAGAAAAAAAAATGTTTTCTCAGCAAGAGTTTCATGTTTACACGAGTCTCTCCAGACTCTTGTACTTCAGCATTTCAGTATTCCCACAAGACTGCCATGCAAGATTCTGCCTTAACTCTTAACTGTCTGCCACTCATTCCCGCACCACCTTCTGTGTTACACCTCAAACTCTCTTTGAGCTTGAGGAATTCATTGTCTTTCAAATATTTTCAGTTGTAATTAACATTAGTTAGTTAAAGAAGGGCTTAGAGATGTTTGGTTTTAATTACGCTGTTCTGTGATAAAGCCACCTTTTAATTACTCAAAGCACAGCAATTTATGTTGTACCTGTGATGTATTAAGGATATCAGAGGCACAAAGCAAAAACTAACAGCACAAAACCCAAATAAACATGTAGTGGCACTGCAGCAGTATTAAAAATGAAACGCACGGCATTTTTGCAAGTGATCAATCATAAATACCTGAGCACATCAGAAGTTTGATTAGAATCAAGTGGATGGGAGTGTTTACTGTGGAGTAGCTCGTCTGATTGCACTGAAGGCACGTGGAGGTGCAAAGAGGCCTAAGAAAGGAAGAAACGATGCCAGCAGTTACTGCCTGGTTCAGCTACAGCACATTTCCCTCCCCTCTGAGTTGTTGCTTTCTTCCCTCTGTATTGTTGACCCGTACCTGGCAGTCACCTTCTATTCCCTGACACACAATCTTGTCCTTAAGGCCATCAACAAGTTCAGGAATTATCAGAATATAAAGGAAACACACTCAGATCTCTCCTAAAAGCACAGTGCTAGCAGTGTAAGACATCTTCTGAATTTTTTTTAAATCCCTTTGCCGACATTAAGTGATTATTAAAAGAGCAACTCAAGCGGCCCAAGACATCTAGTAATACGCAGACTTGGACATTCAGTCGCTTTCCGTAAGACTGGACTATTTATATTCCATATAGAGAGCTGCTTAGGGTAAATAATAAATCCTCTATTAAAAAAAAATGTCTTATACCAAAGCCACAGCTGAGCTTAGGTCAAGAGGAACCACTAATCCAGACATAAATAAGGCTGAAGAAGATGTGTCCGTATCATTAGAAAATAAAGCACAGTATTAGAGACGCTAATTTAAGTAAAAATGAGTTATGTTAATACAGAAAGTTTCTCTGTATACTAACGTATAGCCTTAAATGTGCCAAGTTTGTCTTGATGGTGCCATAAAAAGATAAGGAGATCAGACAATATCCAGACAGATGATACAATGACTATCACTTGGCAACAGCCAACGCGGAAAACCTAGTTTTACGCTTTGTGCAATACATCCAGAGATTTATTATTTTTCTTTTGCCCAGCGTAAATGAGCTACTACGTTACACCTGTGTACCTCCCCCTCTACCACCAGTCCCCACGGGAGTCAAACATTAACCAGAGATCTGTCTAGAAACTCAACCTGTTCTTACAAAATACCGTAGCGCAAAGCCAGAAACAGAAGGGAGTCCAGGCTACCGTGAAGAAACTATCAGAAGAGCAGAACCCCTCAGAACATTTCCTACTGCCATAAATCGTTTTTCTTCCCTTGAAAAAAGCGAACATAAAAAGCCAAAGCTCAAAAATTTAAAACCCAACCTCCCTTGAAGCAAAAGCAGACATATTCCAAGAGACATGCACCAACTTTGTTTAAAACACAGCAGCTCTGGTAACTCAGATCCCTGCACAATTTTCTACGACAGACCATCTGGGAAGACAGCCGTACCGCCCGCTGAAGTTACTGTACCTTAAGAAACAAGGGACACTGATTTTGTGCTTGAGGACACGCCGACCAAAACCAGTCAGGCAATGGACCTGCTTTGGCAGTTGACACAAAATAACCAAGGGCCAATGGCTGTTGCAGTATGTTTGTTACTTCATCATGAGATTCTGTTGAAAGCAGTCGATCTGTACCTTGACCCTGTGAAACAACAGGCAAGGGTTTAATATTAGGAGAGCACAAACTTAACAGAAGTTATCTGTAGCTTTCAAAACACAAAGCATTTTGAAATATGCAAGCATTACATGAATCCTTCAAAGACAATCCAATGTCCCATTGACTCAAAACACTTAATAGGGACCTTTCATTCCACAGATGGAAATCAGCAGATGGAGAAAAGCAAACACAACACACGCACACAACTCTGTATTGACTCTAATGGTTACCTTGCCCATATCACCTCCGTGGGGGTAGTGGGACCCTGGAGAATGTACAGGGGATCCAGTAGGGGATGCAGGAAGAATATTTATAATATCAGGATCAAGATCATCTCCAGTGTCTAACAAGTCAAAGATTCCCATTCCATCTGCTCCATCTTGAAAAAGAACAAGACCAGTGAATTTCTATAGTTCCCCTATGTACAGGATATAACAACACATTCTGAAATCAAGTGATTTTCCATATAAATCTTGTGGTTCATTAGAATAAACAGTCTTATTCTCATTATAGGGGGAGCGACAAGGGTTTTTTTTTTTTTGGTTGGTTGGTTTTTAAAACAAGAATAAATCCAATCTACTAACCATTGTTTGTGTTAAAGGCCAGATCCAAGTTTTCAGTGGTATAAGTCGACGATGCTACTTGCACAGATGCAGATGTGGGAAACACAAGTATATGAGTGCATGATGTGTCCTGTGGGGTATTCAGCTGAGACGTCTGCATATTTAAAGTGGTGCTGCGTCCAAATACAGAGCCGGTTGATACAGAATCTTTGGAAGAGAAATCAAATATTTCCTTAGTTTTGCTAAACCTGAACTATTACTTCCCTTGCCCAAAAAAGAGAAAGAGTTTCTCAAATACCTGGCATAATAATGAAGGACCCCTGTGGTTCCATTGCCACCAAGCAAGCACTGAGAATGCTGGGAGAGTCTGCAGCAGAGATACCACACATTCTGCACATGTCTTTTAGTCTCTTACTAAGGGACTGAAGGTTTCGGCGACTCAGCAAACAACTCCAGTCTGAGGATATAAAGGATATAGGTTTACCTAGAAGAACAGTGCTTGCTGCAGAGTACGTATCTTACATATCACAGTGTGGTGCAAACTTCGTGTCTGTTAAGTTTCAAATACACAAAGGAACTCTGAAATTATTTAGATTTTCTTCCAGAAACAGACACTCTGTATTATTGAAAAATGAAAGCTTCAAATCAAGTTTTGGACTCTAAAAAAAATGCTAACATTACCTTTTAATTCCCCATGTCCTATTCTTCCTAAACGACCTATTACAACTCTCCATGGCAAAGAGCTCATCTGCACAAGTCCCAAGCACCATTCCCAGAGTTTCTGAAGACCAAGTCTGCGGGCAGAGCCCTTTTTCCTGCGAGCTCTAGAATTAAGAAAGAAGGGAAAACAAAGCTAAAAATCAGTCTGCAACAAGTTTTTATTACCATGTTTGGAACTTCTTATTTGTATTAACCTGAACACTCACAGTACCCAAGAACGTTAGGTGTGGTAGTACATCAATTGCAACTTCAGTTTGTTTGGGGGTATTTTAATTAGTGACATTCTAACATTGACATCAAAAGTGTGTACGTGTGCACACACATACAGAAACACTCAAGAGTCACATGAAACCAAATAACGTTCTTCTAGAAATTTAACTCAAAACAATATGCACATAGTATGGAAAATATCCATTTGCTTTAGCTAGTTTTTGCAATACAGTGAGTCTACAAAAGTCAGAGTTATTCTTACAGCATCACCAACTAACTCTTCAGAGGAATGAAAGAAGACATAGGTGCTAAAAACTAACAGCTTTGTTCTTACCTGTTTGGTACATCAATATTAATTATGCAAGTTTCTAACTGTTCTCCATAGAGATCTGTACAGGATGCAAGAAGCCATCTTTGATCATGAGACAAACAGTAGCCTACAAAAAATACGTTATACTTCTGGCCAGCTTCTCCAAAAGTTTCTCCTAGTTCTGTTTGCTTGTCCTTTACAGGAGCCAGTATAAAAGGAGGGGTGTACAGTCGAATACACTCAGGTCTCTATAAAGATGACAAAACAGACAATCAAGTTTCAGGAAACAATTATTCCTAAGAACTGTCATTAGTTAACGTGCAAGATGCCAGTGATTTAATAAACAGGGACATTTCTCTGATCTGCATACACAACCGCATTAACACCACTCACATCAGGGCTCTTAAGAGCAGTTTCCATGGCTAAACCTGGGCCAAAGCCAGTTAATGTTTTCACGTTGGTGGAAGTTGGAAGAGGTCTCCGACACTGAGTAAAAGCTGAGAATGCCAAAGATTTTAAATGCTGAGTGTAAATCTGCCGGTCTTCGTGTTTCACAGGTTGTAGAAGGTACTGACACGGGACAATCTAGAACAGATTACAGAGGTGGAAAAAAATAATTACTGATTCATCATTAGATTAAAAGGCTTTTGAGAGAGTATTTGGGCACGCTGCTTTTAGAATTTTACTTTGCAATCAAATTTCTCTGGTTCTTGGTTATCTCCCACCACCTCTTCCAAAGCTATGTGGGACTTCAAGCAATTACTTTCATTGAAATTTTCTTCAGAGAAAAAAAGAATTTATTTAGAAGAGAATCTTGAATATTGCTCTAGAAAGAGGCCTTCTGTTAACTAGTTTTGCAGCTGCTGACAGCATCACAGTTGAATGTCTATCAGGAAGAAGCACTACCTCAATTGCAGCAGGGTCAGGCTGACAGCACAGATTCCAGTGATGGGACAAGCAGCTCTCCCATACTTCACTTGTTGTTGGAGTAGGCCACTATTTCCTCAGAGATAAGACTGATGTGTTGGGAATCTACTACAGGATTTGGCTTTCATTAATAACACTCAAACTGCTTTGAAAAAGCCCCTATGCTCTTAATGATTTAACAGCTGCAGAACTCTAAATAACGTTTACAAAGCAAATGAAACTTTCACCTTGAGGGCATTATCACCTCCAAAACACAGCCAAAGCCAAAGTTCAGCATGTTTCTATTAATGTTGGCTCACCTGCACAGAAATTATATTCTTGATGTTAGGAGGAAGAACCTGAACCATCTCTAAAAAGCAGCGCAGAAGTCCAAGTGTCCACAAACTAGATGAGCTACTGTTCTCATCCTTTTTTTCATACGTAAAAGGATCAATTATGTAAACTACAATTGCAGGTGGATAGGTGATAGCATGTGAATCTCCATCTGTAGGGACTCCAACTTTATCACGATCCATAGTGCTGGAAATGAAATTTTGAAACTGGTTACAAAAGGCTGAGTTCTATAAAGATTTAGTTTTACTTTAAAACTAAAGATCAAATTGTCAAATATTAATCTGAAAGAACTTTGAGTCAACTGTGGTGTAAAACCCAGTCTTTTTATTTCATTTTTGTATGTGAGCTTATTGGCATCTCAGCATCACTTATCTTCTTTAGCCTTCTTTATTACAGAAGCTCAACAGCACACAGTTCTACCACTTCAACTGGGGAACAAGAATACCTACAAGGTCAGTCTCTCGGTAGGAGCTGTCTTTGCTACTATAACTTTAACAAAGTAGAACTTCAAGATGGTGCCAGTTACCTATTCCCCCCCACCTTTGAAATATAGAATCAAATACTTCGGTGATTTTTTTTTTCCTCTTTAGAGAAAGAAGAAGAAAGAATTTATTTTTGTATCGCAGTAGACACTGAGATGCAATTAGAACTGCAGCTAAGACTGGAACCAAAAAGTTCAGCTCCACCATGAATGAACTCTCGTTCTCCCTAAAAAGTAGCTTGGTGACTGGAAAAGAAATCTAAGATTTTTATTGAGGGGATGAGTGTGGCATTAATAGATTCACATTAGTTGAGCTGAGATTTTGGGGTTTTCTTTAGCCAAAGCAGGTTTGACTCTGCAATTCATTACCTTTCAGAAACCTCTGGATGGGGCTGTGCAGGCGCTGAAGTAGTATCTCCAGACATCCCTGCTGTTTGCAGTGTTGGCTGTTGCTGCTGTCCTCCTGTTTGCCCATTTTGGACTGTTGCAGCCTGAGTGGGCAGGGAGGCAGAAGTGGTATTGTTCATACTGCTAAAAGGCGGAAATGAAGAAGGCTTGCTTGTTGGTATCCCACTGCCTATATTGGCAGAAGAGGACGATGGGGCAGTGGTAGTCAACGTTGAGTTAGCTGTAGTAGCTGCAGAAGACATGGCACTGTTTGACGTTGCTGTCATAGTACTACTGGTGGGAGCTGCAGGAGCAGACGATGGAGTGTTAGGATTTCCAGCGTTAGCTGTCACTGGGGGCAGAGCAGAGGCCGGCTGGCTGGAGGGAGGGACCAGATTTGTTTGGGAAAGTAAAGAATTGTCCAAAGGCTGAGAAGCAAGATAAGGACCTAAAACCAGAAACACACATAGATTTTATATTGCAGCATTTTTTAAGCATACTTCATCTATGTAAGTCTATAATTTTAACAAAACAGAGAGCAAACCTTTGGCATACATTTTGCCTCTCAAATTAAAATACCTGTATTAAATTTTCACATTCCAGTATTCTCATGAGACTCTTTCAGAAACATCCAGAAATCTATTTTTCAATATTTTTTCAGTCATGTTGAATTGCTAGAAATGACTGCTCCAGAATTTAAGTCGCTAATACAAAAAGATAACCAGAGTTCCTGTCAGACAGCAACACTGCCATTCCCTAAAGACAGTGCTAGATGATAAGCCATTTTAGCACATATCTAAATATGGGGGGGGTGGTGGTGGTGGATTTTTTTCCCCCCCAAGCTTAAAACCAGAAGACAGCATCAAACAGTAAGACTCAACGAATAAATGCAATGTTTTTTTCTCCTCTACTGGAATGGAGTAAGTGGTAATCATATGAAATAAGAAACACTAAAAAAATATTTCATACCCAGCTCATATCTGCAAACTTGGGCATATAGTTTGAGTTTGGAAAATGCTTCGTTGTTGGCATTAGCTGTCTGTGAGAACCATTCTGTGACCAACTTCTCAGAAAGTTTCTTTGAAGCAGTAGGTCCAACTCTCATGATCCCATCAGGCAATAACTTACAGATAGGTCTGTGCTGACCAAGCCTGCATGACTGCAAAGAAGGTAAAGTAGAAGATGAATGATAAGGAATTTGTAAGCCTTAAAAACTGTTAAATATCACAAAGGAGCATATATATAAAGACAGAGAACTCTCAGTTCCAAAGTAACATTTAATTCTAGAATACTACACCAGTATGAAATATTTGAAAGTGACTTTATGGTTTATTTGCAGGTTTTTCTAAATGCAAGAAAACCAGGTTGATACACCATCTACTCTAATCTTAATCACAATCCAAGTAACGCATGCATTTCATTAATTAAAGCGGTAGTACAGAGTTTTACCACTGAGTGGCGTTCATCTGATAAAGACTCTCAAAACAGCTATTACTAAAACGAATGGTGAACAGCATGAACAACCCTTATCTTCCAAGTGCCCATTCCTAAAATCCTTTCTAGCAGCTTTCTGAGACAGCATTCTGTGCAAGCGTTTATATCAGCTGAGTCAAGCCTGATAAGTAGTTATGAGTACGTATTAGAAACAGTCTTTCAAAAATCCGTTCCACTGCTAACCGCCATAAATAATGTACCTCATATATTGCAGTCAGGTCCCTAAAGAAGCTTTTTGCTCCATTCAGCAGAGCCTCATTCTCAGGGCACACCACAACATAAGCAACATCTCTTTGAGATCCGTAAGGTTCCAACATCAGCCTCTCCCAGTACGGCAAAGCAAATGGAGACAGCACCAGAAAATCGTAATCATATCCCAACAAAAATGTTGGGATTGGCAGTGGTTCCGGGGACTCATCAGTTCCTGGAAAAGCAAGACATGTTTTCCAATATATTAAGCAGAAAGCTTAAAATTAACGCCCTTCTTCTAGGAAACATCAATAGAAAAAACACTAGCGTTCCCAGCATCTAAGAGGAAGTAGCACTGATAATAAATGGAATAGTTCTCATTTTAACAGATACAAATGAAAAACCTGCATGTATGACCCAACCCTCTGCACAAAAGCATCAGCTAATTATTTTTATTTGAAATCTCTCAGGGCCTCAAGAAGAAGTTCCACAGTTGTTCGATATTTCTAGCAGTATATCGACAATTGGGAACAGATCTCTACTGCCCAGGAAGCCTTCCCCAGAGTGGTCAAAAAGAGGGGGAAGAAATGTAAATACTCGAAGCTGATATGTACAGGACCACAGAAGGGTAAAAAAAAAACAAAAACAACAAAAAAAACCCCCACACACCCAACCTTAAAACCATGCATCTACATGTACCCTAAATGTATAATTACCGTGTTCTAAATATAGCTACAAAAGATCTGATGGTGAAAGGTCACTCTTCTACATAGCCGTAAATCAATCTCATATGCTAATGAAGTCAGTTTAAGTCTCGAGCGCACAAAATTTACCTTGTATCTGTAAGTGTGCATCACATGTTGGCCACTCCAAGTATTTATCATAGACAACACCCTGGGTAACCTCAGATCTTCAATATAGTTCTGAAACTACTGAGCAATAAAGCACACTTTTTCAAGCATTTCAAAGCTAGTGTTTTTAACTACACTATTTTTAGAGTAATTAAAGTGGAGTAATTCTTTTGAGTAAAAAAACCAGAGCAATTACTGGTTTTACCATTAAATCCATCTTTTGATTTCAATCCCTCACTCGGAGAAGTGTCAGGTGTATATACACAGCGCAATTGAAGCTGTTAATTTTAAATGCACATATCTTTAATTCATTTACTGTTAAGGAATATAAATATTTTCTGGTTTTCTAAAGAGAAGAATTCTTCCCTGTCTAATAGCTCTTGTTAGTTTAAAGAAAGGTCAAATGCTGCTTAGAATTCCAACAGGCTGAACAGCACCCAGACACTGAGGTTTGGTGGCCAGATCAAGTAGAGATTAAGAGAGAGGAGTCTGCAGAGCAGTTTACCGTAAGAGCCTCTGCCAGCCATTTTGTGAAACTGTTGCCACGTGAGGGGTCCTTGCACGCCCCAAGACCGGACTGTTCGCTTTTTCTGAATTGCATCCTGAAGAACTGGCTGGAGCGAGAGGAGCATACGAAGGATGTCCTGGGAACACTGCATGCTCACATCCACAACTGAAAAGGGTGAAGAATTGTCAAGACCTACTGCAACAACAGGATAAAATAAAGCCCTCCACAAACAACCCAGAATCCTAGACCACCTTGATTTTAAAGAAAGTCACTCTCTTCCAAAACATATATGCAGAACACCCAAAGGCCATGATATAAGAAGTGAAGCACACAGATTTAGAGCTCTCCCTCTTCCCCTCCCAGCCACTTATAAAAGACACAGATGGATTTTTTTTTTCCCCCCTGCAGTTATTCCCTTGAAAGCCTTACCATCTTACAATTTAAACTAAAGGAAAAAAAAAACTAAACTAAAAAAAAAAAATTACAAACAAGTTGTACGACCCTTAAACTACAGGATTTTCTCTCCACATAAAGGAGGGTTAGGCAGACTGCCACCCAGTGCTGACTTCATGGAAGCTGAGGGAAGCCTCAAACAGTCACAGCCCACCTCATCAGCTTGCCACCACTATGCCATTTAATGTACAGTGTTTAAAAATAAAAAGCTGACACAAAATCTGGTATGACTATAATTTCATAGCCTTCTGTGTAGAAGTATCTTTGCATCTTCTTATCCTAACTACCAAGGTCACAGTAACACTGAGTCTTCTCCTGGGTGCCTGAAAACATTGATTTATCTATAGCCTGGGCTTTTAAACTTAACCCCCCCACACCTCCCCGACACACAGAATCCTAGCTGTGTTTTACTGTTAGTCCTCCTCATCCTCATTAACAACTATGATAGCAGTTAGCTACGATTCAAAGTTTCATCTTTCACTGTTCACCCTGCTAGAGTTGCTGCTTGAAAAGAGTATTATTGAGAGGAGAAGTATGCAAATACACAGAATAAAGGGTATTCCATGAGACAATATATCATTAGTCAGGCCCTAGAAGGAAAAATCCAAGGATCTCTGGCAGATGCAACAGAGTGAAGGCTACAATAATGCTTTATTTGCCACACATGCCATTAAACTACCACCCCCACCTTAAAGGGGGGTTAATTCTACCACAGTAGCCTTGACAATACAGTCACCATTTGAACCACCTACACTTCCTATGTACACTCATTCCACAGAGCCTCTGTGGATGCAGTCACCAAAAGCTGCTTTAAAAGAATAAGCCTAGTGAAATGTTGTGGACTGTGACTGTGGTCTTACATTACCCTTGAAATTTATGTTAGGAATTTACAATTGATGGTAGCCAAGGCCTACACTCTGCTTGGTGTATGGTACCAGCACAGAGCTTAAAAGGAACGGTTATTCTGAACACTGTTAAAATAGAAGTTTATGCAAGTGTGCAGGTGGAAAAACAGTCTTAAGCATCCAATACTCACAGAGAAAAAACAGAAAACACAAACCCTTCAAAAAAATTCATAGGTGGACAAGTAGAAAATAAGCTGTTTTCAATATTTACCATTTCTTTTTGACCAGTGGTGCAAGCAAGTAGTTTTCACAAGTGCTTCATCAACTTTCCCTCCTGACATATTGTCCATGAACTGCCGTCCATGTTCCAAGGCTAAGTAGCAGTCATTGCAACAATCCCTTTCTTCTACACGTACCAGGTTGCTAACTGCACCAACTTTGGGAATGGAATCTTGATCTGCTGCTCCAAACGGTGAGAACAAGTTGGTGCATTGATCCTGCAGCAACAGTATTAACTCATCAGGCAGTTTCTCAGGTTCTTTCAGTCCTCCACTGCCGTGTTCAACAGACGTAGCTCTGAGAGCTTCAAAGCGTTTTTCTGCTTCTTTGCCGCACTCTGTGTTACGTCCTAGAATATCAAGTTCATCTTCAAGAAACAGTCCAGAACTGTTGCCAAATTTTCTATTCATAACAGCACTGAAACCACAGGTACACCTATACTGGGCCTCTTGCGTTGGATCAGGAATGTAAACTCCAACATCAGCACCTTTGATGTTCATATTGCAAACACATATGCAGCAGCTGTCAAAGTTACAGTCTTTGAAGAGATTCATTACAGACTCTGAGAGGATGAGATTCACATAAAGACTGTGTGCCTCTGGAATGGAAGGCACAGTTGCAGGTTCAACAGAATTAAGCGGTCTACATGTCGATGGTGTAGAAGCTGGTGAGTATAAATCAGAGTTCTCATATTTGACTGAACCCTGTGCACTTGCAGGTCCACCAGCTCCACGAGGTGTTCGAGGAGTCCTTGGTGTTCTAGGAGTTGGGAAACGAGGGGTGGAAGGAGAAGGGAGAATTCCAGCTCCACTGTTACTGGGAGGTGCGCTACTTGGTGGCATCCCAAACGGAGTATGAGTTTGTGGTGTGTATGCCGGCCCGTACTCTTGATCCATAGTGCTTCCATCACTAATAGCATCCAGAAGAAGAAGGAAACACTTTAAGTACACGACACACTGGTTTTGAAGTTTAAGTCTCAAATTTCTAGAGAAGAACCTTCCTAATTAATATTTGCTTTTTTAAACTAGCCTTTCATAATCCACAGCAAGTTTTTCATTCCCTTAAGGAACTTCCAAGAGCATTTGTTCTAAATGACTTTGCAGGACTCCCACTGATAGCGCTGTTAAAGAACCTTTCCCTGCCTCCTTTCGTCTTTTCCTTTGCACAAAGCTTCCAGGAAACAAGTGTGGTCAGAATAAATTATAAATTGTATGGTTATACGGAGTCTAAAGGACACCTTTTTTTATTCACGTTTTATTTGCACTTTGTGTTGACACATGCTAAGAAAATATACTGGATCCACGAGGAAAGCATCACCTGGAAACTTCTAACATTTTCTTTCCTAAGCAGCTCAGTATCTCCAAAGACCTATAAGGCTGATGTGACCTGGAAACATATTGCTTATGAATGACCCTAACAGAAGCAACATCAGTATTGACTCCAAGATTTAATATTCATGTAATTTTATCAATAAATTGATTAAGCAACAAGGGGGCTATGTATTTATACCAGCTACTAACTGGTACTAACAGCAGAAGAGAAAGAGGAATAAATATCTTCTTCAAGAACCGCCAGCACTACCAAATGCAGATTACAGAAATGCCTACTGCAATACTGCTGTTACCAGGCAATGTCACACTGGGCATAGCTTCTAATCAAAGGAAATGTTTTCCTAGTCCCAGTGCAGCTGAGATTACTGCTATTTAAGAATACAATTTAAGAAACAGAAGCACCACCTACTAAGCCCTTGCAGTACCTACACCACCACCGCAAAAAACAAGTCCCAAGTTTACATTTATCTTGATTGTTACCATCTTCATTACTTATTAAAAACTGGACTTGCACCATTAAGCTTCCCCAAGAAACCTTTAAATGAGACAACAAATAAAATGTATGCACAGTTAAGAAGCTATTTGAGAAGACAGTCTCTTACAGTAACGTTTAATCGTAAGGATTTTTTTTAAAAGGCTCTTATCAGTTGTATAAACACAGTGCGACTTTGCAAATATTTCTCATTACAGGTTTACAAAAAAAAAAATTAGGGGTACTTCCTACAGTGCGGATAACTGACCACCTTACAAAGCTTAAACATTTGTGGCACAGGTCATACCCATCTTTGATGAATGGCATGGCAGGTCCTGGAGGAAGTAAATCCAACTTTCCCACAGTCCAACTCTGGCGATAAATGCATTCTTCTGGCAGTTTGATGGGAGGAAGACACTGGCTGGGAAGCGTCTTCAGTGGTGCAAACATGGAACATCCCACTAAAGCTTGACAATTCTCAGGTTTATAAACATAAGAATAATCCTAGAAGTTAGACACAGTAAAGCATCAGCATATAAATTAGATCACTTCAGCAAATAAAATGCTTCTCAGAAAAACGTGACTAAACTCAAGCAGTAGTTCTTTAAGATTTAATCCCGATATAGCTGCAAAAGAGAAAGGTAGATTTATACACGCATCATTCGCACCCATGATTCTCCAAAAAGCATTATGCCAACACAAACCAATGAACTACAACTACTGAAATGTGTTCCTTCAGTTTACTAACGGCTAATTATGCATTACTCTTTCTCAAAGCTCAAGTAGTAAAATACTATATACTACTTACTAGAATGTGCATTACCTACCTCAGTATAATGCAGGACACAAGTTACAAATTGTACTTAATTTCCCACAGTTCCTATTCAGGATTAAGTAATAAACTGAACAACAATCATTAGAAACATTTATCAGGACTATCAGCACCACCTACCTTTATTTCAGCAGGTTTGGGGCTGCAGAAACCCTCATCTACTTCAATTCTGAACTGAGCTCCCACACTAGAGCTATTCCCTTCGAGTACTGTTCCTCCAAGTGTAGTGTCCATACTGCCGTATTCCTTATTATTCATGTTCATTGGAGAAAATCCCATAATATGTTGTTCCAATGAAGGTGGAGTTGGATACATTTTATGGAGATCTGCAGTGCCTAATTTCAGATTAGAAGTAGGCTTTAGAGCATGAATACATTTTGAAGTATTTCCTTTGTCTTGAAATTTCAGTAGGGCAAATGAAGCGTATGTTTCCAAATTCCCACAACATATTAGCAATCAAATGTTTAGCACTAGTATTCTATTTAGAAAAAACAAATAAAGCTTACTTATGCATGACAGTGGGTCTAGATTTCCTGCTTTTGCCTCTTTGCAGTTGGATTTGTCATCAGCACCATTCACTGTTCTTTTAGATCCAGGCTAAGAAAGAAAAGCAGCATTGTAATAAAATCACTTCAGACATGAACACACGTTCGTATTTCCTGCCAACAGGAAATTTCATGTGCAGTGGACATACAAAGCTGAGACTGTACAATATTTAGAAAAATTAAATTAAATCGGAAGCCCAATGCTAGTAGTTGGGGTTACACTTGTCTTCCCTTAATACGTGTAACTCAGAGAATGCTCGCCCATCACATCATGATGCTATTAAAATGAAAGACCAGTTATAAAGTAACTCTCAGCCTGTTAGCAGACATATTAAAAAAAGCTAAATAGGGCTGCCCACAGTCTATCAGAAAAACATACACACTCCCAAAGCCATGCTAACATTACTGATGTTACCACATGAACAGGAATAGAAAAGAGAGAAACACAAATCCTGGAACAAGAGGTACAGGGAAGAAAAGCTGTTGAAATTAAAAGAACAAGAGATACGTTTTACAATGTTTAGACAGTACTGAAGTCTATAGAAAAATAAGAGTCTTCATGTTTAACAGCAAATACACTTGCTTTATATGATGATGACCTTTGATGGCTATTAAGATCCTCCAGCCCTTACTCAGCTACAGCTCCCATTAAAGTTGACGGGCATTTTGTCTGGGTAAGGGGATTTAGGATTAAGCATGGAGCAAAGTACAGTTCAGAAAAGACAACTGATTACAAACAGTATCGAAATAGAAACTAGAAAGATAATGGATTCAGAGCCATTAGAGACTGCAAGAGAAACCGTTCCAAGACGATAGCTGCCTGCAATGAAGCAACTTATTTGGCAGAATGTCCACATGTTTAAATGCCTCTTCTCTTTCAGAAGTTTTTGTTTTGTTTCAGTGTTACCTTTATTGACTAGTTAAACAGAACCTAAAGCATAGGAAAAGAGCACTAGTACCACTGTCAAATCTCTAAACTTATATCTAAAGGTATGTTCAAAAAGCATATACTGTCTGAAGAGCAAGGGTATAAGATCAAAAGTTTGGTTAAAGTTTGATTACATCAAAAATATGATTGAGCCAAGCAGAACAATATGTCTGCTATAGAGAAGTCACGGCACTTGCTTCATATGCATGTTTTGCAACCTCTCCTAAAATGCCAAAAAAATAAAGCACCCCAACCCAAAACCACAAAAAGACATACTTATTTCCTTGCAGTTTTTTGTCTAGCAGCTGCCATTACTTTGGCACATCACTTACTGTTAGTTCATCTTCATCAGAATTGAAAAGATTGTCAAGGTCAGTATAAGAGACCACTAAGTCCGTTTCATGGAACAGGCTAGTTGATGCAGTGCGAGCATGAGCAGCAATACGTTGGGCTTCTGAAGAAAAAACAAATGTTACAAAAACAATGGCAATATATATTCATTAAAAAAAAAAAATATCTTGAGAACTATTTCCACAGCTGGGGGGGGGGGGGGGGGAAAAGTACATTCTCAGTTCTATTCAACTATCTCACACATAAGTGAGGACCGTTCAATTTTGTAACATTTGGATTTTATAGCAAACATTTATTTGCAAGGTGCAACAAAGAAAATGTGTTGCAAGCAGATTCCTAGTTCTGAAGGGACAGGGAAATACAAACCATACAGTAAAAACTTAGTAGCCTATTAGAATCTGTTGACTATTCAGGAGATCATTAACATAGCACAATTAAAAGAGGAGGGGAAAAAAACCAAAAGCCTCTTTACCTTGCTTGACAGAAGGACTAAATAGAGACATAGCATCCTCTCCTTCATGGGCTAAAACTGTAACACTAGATGTCCCATCCTCAGCCTATTTGAGGAAAAAAACAAGTAGAAAAGTTTGCTTTAATTAATTGAGAAGGTGGGGGGGCATTTTATCTCCCTATGGGAATTCTTGTACATGTCCGAAGTATCACGTTCTCATTAGCCTTGTAGCTCAGCAAGGTGTAGTCTGGGGCTCTGGTTAGTGGTGCTTGCTCAGGGAGCAGGAAGCTTGGAATGCTAGCAACACACAGATGATAAGCACAGATAAGAATGTAAATCTTTGGGTTTGTGTTACAGATAAATTTAAAAAGCAAGCTGTGAATTCCTGCTACAACACTTTATTGAAGAACACTTGGTATCAAATGCTATACACTACCTATACTAGTCATTGAATGAAACTCTCAATACCAGGAGTGCATACACGCACAACTAGGCCTAATAAGCAAATTTATTTCATATACAAGCTCCAAATGCAGTTGTATTTTCTCCCTTTTTGGAGGGTGTATTTTTGTTTTAGGTAGAAGCCTCATATAGTTGGTACTGGCTAAAGTGCAAAACAACAAAAAAAATTTCACTGTACAGGCAACTAGCCAGAGTTCACTTGCCTTTGTCCTTCTTCTCTTCCCCAAGCACCTTTTACCACCCATTTCTATAGAAAGGCCACTGAGCCAGACTGATTTTTGTTCCAATCCAGCAGTGTTCTCCCAGTATGAACCATAAACCCTGATGAAATAGCACCACCAGTGTGCCAAAAAAGTTTTAGGTGTAGTTTGAAGCATGCTGCATAATTTCATTGATCATTTCTGCTAGAATATGATTTTTTTTAATGTACTTCCAAATACATAGAGAAGGATTTAAAGTCTATTTGGTGACTAAAGCAATTTGTTTTCATCTCATCACTGATTTGTGTTCTCACTCCTTTACTCACCTTGTGTTTCTTCCCGGCTTCCCTCTCCATGTTCTGCCTATCTTTTTTACTATCAGGAAATAAGAATTCCACATCACCATCAACAAAGGCATAAGGATCGATTTCAGGTTCCTGGTCAGCTTCCGTCGCTACTGCTGCTAGGTATTGGTTTTTACTCTGATACTGTTGCACCAGTTCATCTGAAACCTTTAAAGGTTTCCTACATTGCACCATTAATCTGAACAGAGAAAAATAAAAATCACAAAATATTATTTATCATTTATTATGTGGAAATATTTTTGCTATTACAAGTACAACTTCATCTTCCCTTCCCACTTTCTTCCCTTCCACCCCAGCTTCAGAAAACTTTTTGGGAAAAAGATTAAATCATTAGTCATTTAATATAACCTCCTTACACATGTCAGACACAGCAGTGTGATTCATTCTGCCCATCTCTCCTCAAGCACTGTCAATTCAGATAAAGATTAGTAATTTATCCCAGGTCGTAGCTGTCATTTTTTATAAAGTACAAATGTTTTGAACTATCTGTATCCACTAAAAGAAACTCACCAGGTTAAAAATTACTTACTGCCATTGCCATCCCATCCAAGTTCAAAAAAATTATCAGAATGAAGTGATTAAACCTGAATTTTCTATATTTTAAGAATCTAATTCCTGGACGTTTAACTCATTTAAATGTAGAAATGATGCCAACCCTCCCAATACCCGGCTGTGTCTACCACAAGCAGAGCAACACTCTGTGGTACACAAAGCCTGGCCATCCAAAAAGCCCAAGCTAAAGCATACAAATGCCACTATGTTTAGCAGTCATTTATATCACTTATATCAATACAAATGCAGCTTGCAACACACCAATATCTAATTTACTAATGAGAATAATAAAACCACATTTGCCTTTGTCAGCTTTTTTCTTTTCTTAACATTTGGAGCCAAACTGGAGTTGGTAAGTACACAGAAATTAAGTTTTTGTATCAGGATTATTAGCTTCCCAGATATAACAGTACACCAGCAAAAAGAAATATTGGCAAGTAGAAAACTATGTTATGTTTATTAGCTATACGTATGCCCCTCTATCTTCTGCCCCTAACCAAACTTTATTTGATGTATCCCAATGTACGATAGGCACCATGTGAGGAAGGTATTCCTTCAAACAAGGCATTTCAGGAGTGTCAGACTGATGTAGGTACCTAATTTCTTCTTGCTCCGAGACCTCTTCCTCCCAAACCGCAACAGAATGACCAGTGAGAGGCGTTTACAGAAGTTTCACACATGAAATGAAAAAGGGACGTCGCAAGGATGGATATTACAGAGGGATACTTCAAGTTCAAACACAGGTTCCAACATATCTATCATTTCCCTTCTCAAGCCTCTATCCAAAAGGAAATGCTATCCCATAGGAAACTAATGTATCTCACTATTACTAAGGCTTAGTTTTGACAGCCTAGGTGCAGACACTGATCGGGAGTCTACAATAAGATAGGCTTATGTTTCTCCTCCGAGATACCAGAAAGAAAGAAAAGCACGACATAGAACAATTCAAAGACTTCAACAATGAAATTCAACACACAAAAAGGCATGGTGACTCCTCAGAGTCCTCCTCGCTGTCCTGTACATCCCTCCCAACTACATGGTATAAGAAAGGACACAGGAACAGTTTTACTTTGCCAAAAGACTTCCTAGAAATAAGCTTTCCAAAGAAACACCTCACAGCCAACAACATTATCAAATCCATCCAAGCTGGTCATCCATGCTCAATAAAATCTTGTGTTAGGCATGACCACCGCAGCACGACCGCCCCAGACAACAGGCTTTGTGTCAAGCACCACTGGCATTTATGTCTGGAGTAGCACTCAATGGAGTCAAGGATTTCCTCTTTTCTAAATCCTGCAAAAATTACCATCGGGGGGAAAAAAAAGAAAAAAAAAAAGGGAACAACTTTCTAGGAACAAGGAATTAACACCAGGAAAAATACATAGCAAAAAGCAAGCAGCAGCTTTCAGTATTTTTGACCATTAAAGAGGAAGAGAAGTTAAATAGCCAGATACTCCAAGGGAAAAAACCACATTCAATAAGTTCTTTAATCAAACTAGAAACGATACAAGGAAAGACCGTGACTTGAACAGAAAAAAGAAGATTTTTAAGTAGAGCATATCTTTCTCTGTCTGGTTGGCTGAAATGAATTCAAGGCCAAAAAAGCACTACAAAAATCTATAAATGCACATCTTGAAAGAGCTGAGACATGCACTAGCTCATGTAAACTCTTAAACAGCAAACACAAAAGATACGGCTAAGAAAATGTGTACAAGAACAGACCAACAGCTACAGCATATTTACTTCTTCTCACAGCTTTCCTACGCAGCAAAGTCAATGTGACTGCCATCAGAGGCTTTCTGCTGCCAGCAACGAACAGAAAATCAACATAAAATTTCGGTCTTGTGAGTAGCTGCTTCAACTCTTCTACCACAGATAAAGTACACTAATTCCTAAAAAAAAAAAAAAAATTAAAAAAAAAAAAAAGGAAAAAACCCCTCACTAATTTGATACTGGTCACATTAAGAGTCTCCTTTCACCTCAAAAATTTGGACCAAAAATAATCAAGAGCAAGTGAGTCGACAGTGGCAACTCTGGGTGCATCTGAGGTGCATCTTTTATCCCTCAATCACAACCCTAAGCCAAAGGTTGTCACCTCTGCAGCCAGGTCCCAATCACATTAGATTTACACTGCTATTAAGCAGCCCCATCAGCACCTGCTGTTTCCCATTACCACCCTTTTCCTGCAGCATGTCCTCACAAGGAAGTGTGGTAAAAGATGGATGACAGGAAGAACTTCCTACGCAGTACAACAGCAAAGGAGACACAATCCAGAAGGCCAAGTGATTTTGTTTCAGATTTTTGTTCTTAGGTTTTTTAAGTTTGTTTGTTTGGTGGTGGGTTTGGGGGGTTTTTTGGTGGTGGTCTTTTTTGGAGAATTTATTTTTGCTTTAGCTGGTAAAGAAAATCTATGTTGATTCATTCTGCAGTAAAACAGAGCTCAAACTTAAGTTTTAACACCGAAACCACTAGCGTTATTCTTTTCCTCCATTGCCTTGAAACTTTATCAGAACTTCAGCAGTATCAAAAAAGCAATCAATTCCTTTATCCAGACTGAAACAGACAGCAGCAGAGTAGTTTTTATTTTACAACCTGGAGCTAGATAACATTGGCTTTCAGAAATAAATTCTATTCATTCAACAAGAACCTTTTTTTAAATAGTTATAGACTGCACATACTTTATTTCAAGACAGTATTAGCTTATGTTAAAATAAAATAAATGTTCTCACATGCATTTCCTGTAGCTCAAAGGCTGAGGTTCTAAAAAGGATCTAGTCTGACTGTCTCAGTATTTCTTCAAGTTAGACAAGCCTTGTTTAATGAATGAGGGTTTCCCATAGGATCTGAGGTCCAAGAGCAGTAACAGCAGACCCCCAGTCACTCGTTTTCTTTGAATGATAACCTCAAATCCTTAAGCCTTTTGGACAACACCACAGAGAGAATGCACCATGTGCAAGAATGCCAGTTTATGTGACTTATTCCAAAGATAAATTTCCGATATTGGAAAGCAGTTGCAGCCTACAGTAAAGTTAACATCGTCCAGGAAACAAAGCTTCCACCTTCCTCATTGTTCATATCAGCCATTTAAATAACAGCTCTTCTGAATAAAGACAAGAGCAGAATGAGGTAGAGGAAACTATCTTTAATAGGGTAAGTCTGCAGCTGAGACCATCCACGCTTTCTTCAAGTAATGAAGAAGGCAAAAAATTAAAATGAGACAGTTATTTGGGGCGGGGGGATGGATGGACACGACATGACACCAAGTCCCAAACAGCCATAATTTGGCTGCAAATTAATTTTACAGTAGAAAAATAAACTTCATTGCCATCTGCTAAATCAGAGTTCCCACGAGAAAAAGCCGGAAAGCCTTACTACATATTTGACTGTGCTTCGTCCTCACATTTCACAACTATTCTCTTCGTGTATACGGACAGCACAGATAGTTATGCTCACACACTCAGCATTACTGCTCGAGCTGATGAGAACAACATTATGCTTTAGTGACAAGCTTGCTTACAGCGAGAAACTACTGCCTTTGGCGTTTTCAGTTTCCTCATGTTACTACTATGGTATTAAGCATTACTTACTCTGTAACTGATGTTACATTTTCCTGTCCAGCAGGTATTACTGGATCGTCTCTCAACTTATCATTTGGAAGCTGAGGTGGTAAAAATTCCACATCCTTTTTCTTTGGAACTTTATAATACTTCCAAGTAGTATCAGCTTCATCTTCCTCCAAATTCACTGCAGTACCAACATACATTGTAGGCTCTATAACTTCTGGAAATGGAGCTGGAAAAGGCTGAGGCAAGCCATCGAGTCTGTCTTCCATTGTTTTTGTGGGAACCAAGGGGTCTGGCGTTGGCATCTGGTAGAAATGTTGACTCTGAGGAGTGGAAGGAGCTTTAGCTACCCCTTCATCAACTACGTCACACGGGTGAGGACTAAGCGGTGGTGGCTGAGGTGAATTTGCCATTTCAGCATTATGCATCTGAGGAGTCTTTGCTACATCATTAGTTCGGATATTTGAAAATCTCACTTGACTGTCTGGTGCAGTCATCACAAGCCTCTGACTTGCTGAATCTGCCTCCATGGCAACATCATCACTGATAGATACACGATGATGAAAAGGAGTCAAAGGGCGTTTCTGTGGCTTATCCCCTTTGTCTTGCTTCTCATTTGTCTTGTGCTTTGGAGCTGCTTGCTGTTGTTGGCCCACAGGTGGTGCCTGCCCCTGTTGACCTGAATTTCTTGGTTTGAGATTTTTGTGCCTGCAGAATTAATATAGGGGAAAATACTTCACATTAAACTTTCAAATATGTCTATCGTGTTCTTTTTCACTAGATAAGAACCCACTTCTAAGCCATTAAACAGACGATTATAGAATTCTGAAACTGATACCATCATGAAGTGAAGCTGCCTCTTTCTGACCATAACTTAATTTGAGTGACTTGAGTAGCATCGCAAGATTTTAGAAAACCATCTAAAAAAACTGGAAAAGCTGTCCTGTGAGCCAAACACACACATTATCCTCATAACTGAAGACAGTACTTTATAACTGCTTTTAACAGAAATAAATAGTCACATGAATATGTTGTCGCTTTTAACTTCTGCCAACACTGATGAATCAGTAGAACAACATATGAATTAGTGAATGACTTCTTGAATTCAAGCATTGGTACTAACCAATAATGCTCTCCAAGTCTCTACGGGTTAAGGAGTGGAAAATTAACATCAAGAACCTAGAAACCAAGCTCAGTCCCACAAAAGCTGTTTCAAAGCTTTTGTAGCTATTCAACTACAAATTTAGCAAGCGTGGAAAAAACCTCAGTGTCTTGACTGCATTAATACAGTTAGGTTCTTTCCAGTCTAAATGCACTTGAGCTTAAATCTTGACATTCAAGATGCCAACTTCCTAGATCATCTGACAGAATGAGAGACATGAAATACTGAAGCCTAGAATGAAATGTTTATGATTAAGCTATTGAACTGCATGTATAGCCTTAGTGCCTGGGTATTCTTTGCCACTCTTCCATTAGGAAAGTAAGCAGCATGCAACTTGTAATAAAAAAAAAAGCAGGATTAGGCAGGAATAAAAGGTAAGAGGTGTCACGATCTATTTTTACTTTAAACTCTCATACACGTTCTTCACCACTTAAGAATTCAAAATACAAAGAACAATAAGAGGGTTTAAGTCTTTGCAATTTCTATTTAGGCAACTGCATATTTCTAATACACACCTCACACAGTTCATTGATTGTTTTCTCTTAACTAGTGCTATCATACCTAAATTCTCCTTTAACAGAATATTTAATCCTCCTCCATCTCCCAGCTCTTCTCAGGACACAAGTATTTCCACTGAACTTAAACCAACCATTTCAATGAAGTAGGAAAAAATGCATTTCTTTCAAAATGCTACCTCCTCCAGACATGATTTTTTTTTTTTTTTTTTTTTTTAAGATTCCAACATTCATTGCAAGGTAATAACTGTAACATTTAAATCAGAGAAAGCATTTAAACCTTTGCAACGCTTCAGCCATCTAAAGATTAGTATTCTGCCTAAGTACAGAAATTGACAACTCACTGAAATTAATGTTTCCATTTATTTTAAACACCTGTATTAACAGTCTGTGTCATTGCACAGTTTCAAAATAGAAGTCGTAACAAAAACTGGAAGTGAAATTCAGACTTTCTCCCTATGTTTTGATCCTTTTCCCCCCCCCCCAGCTAATACAAAAAACACATACAGGCAATCAACTCACAGAAAAGCAGTTTTATATACAACACCCCCTGGAACGCCATCTTTCTCAAGAAGTAAAGCAGGTTTGGATTTCTTTTTCTTATTCATCATGACACAAATGCTACAATCGCCTTGCTGATGATTAACAGCTTTCTCCCTTCAAGGCTAATACCACAGCCCTCTAGAAAAGGTTTTTAATTCCTAAATAAATAGGCATTCCCCTTCCATTGCAGCCCAAGAAAGATGCCCATGAGATAGTTTCTACCCCCATACAGGCCTAAGGAATTCCAGACCAAGACTCAGGAACTGTCACTGAACTGTCAAGCAGGTCCACTCAGTTGATTCACTTGAATAAAACCTCTGCATTACCTTATTGGGCAGAGTTTTGAGACCTACAATGACACTTAGGATACGAGACAAATTTTGTTACAGCTTTCCTACAAGCAGCTATTGCTTAATTACTCCTAAAGGAGTCATCACGAGCCCTCTCCCGAGCACTTCAATCTCGATGTACATTGTTGGACTGCAGGTTTGCCAAGTACCGTACCTTGAACAATTGCAATTTGTCCTCTGTGTGGCTTCAACAAAATCCCAGGATGCTACCTTGTCAGCTGTCTCTTCATCACACAAACCATTTGATGTAGCAGAATACTTCCTCCTATTATTCAATATCGGGAGAGTTATTTGGGATCAACATATGTTCTTTCCTTATCTTCTGTCAAACCTCAAGAGCAGTTTTGTGACACAGAATTCAGCAAAGAAGTTACAAATAGCCTTTTACTAACATATTAAACTGAGAACTAAACAAACGACTAGTTAGGAACAAATAAACTTCTTTAAAATGTTTTATTAATAAGAGTAAAGCACCTTCTACTACCAGTCACTGCATCATTAACAGAACTACTTTCTACAATGAACACAAGGGCTTTTTTAGCTTCACAAAATGAGTACATACTTGTTCTGCGCTCTATTCATATTGCATTCTTGCCAAACTCTGTCCACCACTTGATTGGCTAGCTTTCTAGGTATTTTGCCACCATGATGGCTAGTACTGTCAGAGATAAATCCATCGGAAACTGAAGAAAACTTCACCCATTTCTGGGCAGACTGAGCATCAACTGAAAAGTAGCACCAGAGGAAATAGTTTTAGGCATGAGGCGATACACTCAGAACAATGATTACTCCAATTCAACCACCACAGGAACATCTTAGGAAGAAAAGCATCTTCTTAACTCAACATTAGGAAATAAAAACAAAGAGAAAATTTAGCTATGGTAGCTGATTATCATAACGTGGTTCCCTCTCATGGTGGGGGGTGTGGCAGAAATAAAAAGCACTATATATGTTTATGTTATAACTGGGCTGGCTATTCTTTATCTTCCAAGAAACTATGGACCTGAAGAAGAAAGTAACTTGAGCAAGGCTACCTGTTAGCGAATTTAACAGTATTATTAAAAAAGGGGTCAAACTAAGGAAAGAGAAAACCTTGTGGAAAAAATAAACAAAACCTCTTCTGCACAAGAACTGTATGTAAAGCCACCTGGAACTACCAGTGAGCCTTACCCGCTTTGACTTAAAAGCGGTTTACCATAGCCACTACTCACACACAGTTCAGAGGGCACGCAGCCTTACTGGAAACTTAACTACAAAGAATCTTCCTTGGACTGTGAAAAAGGCTGAAAACATCACCTGGCTCACTAAAGACTGAGATGCACAACGAGGTTTATAAACCTACGTCAGAATGCACACATGCACGCAAACACACAGAGAGGAAAAAAAAAAAAAACCAAAACACCAAACCCAAGAACTTAACCACAGAAATTTGAAGTACTGGATAACAACATCTGGTACAAAAGCAGTCTTCATTTCAGCAACTTACAAAAGCATTCAAGTTAATTTTGCCCACAACTGAACAATAAAAACTGGTTTTACTATAACAGACTTATGACTAAAGAAATGTGATTTTTGGTAACAAGTCAGTTGTACAGAGAACATCTGAATCCTTTCCAAACACTGCTAGCTTTAAACGAGAACCCATCAAAGTGATTTCCCACATGCAGAAGCTAATTTTATTATACCTGTTTGAACTTCCTCTGGGGATGTCGGTGGAGTCAGAGTTACTGAAGACATGGCAGGATCTCTCGTGGAAGCAGGCACTTGGTGGACACCCAAGCAAGTAGTTGAACAGTGAGATGCCCCTACAGTGCTAGGAGCAGGGATGTCTGTTTGAGGAACTAGAACGAAGCATGCTGGGTATACCATTCGCACACCAGCTGAAAAGAAAAAAAAAAAAAAAAAGAGCAAGTTGATTTTACCATTGTTTACCAAAAGCTTTACATGTAAAAATCATCAATAAATGGATCATTCGACCAGCCACTCATAAGTTTACCTACCCTTTCTACCTACTAAGGCATTATCCTTGGACAAAAAGTCTCTGTTGTCATCCTCATCATTACTTTATGATTTGCTTTATACAGAAGAGCTGAGTGAATGAATCAAAAGGGCTTTGTATATACAGGCAGAGACAGCCCTGGCATCTATGTGCTACTACTTGCTTCTATCATTTTGTTTTATAAATAAGACTGAGAACATACTTCTTAGTATCACGTAAAACTGTCAATATTCCCCTCCCTATCATCATCTGGGTCTCCAGCCATCACTGCAATACAAGCTTGTAACACTCATTACAGAGAAATGATTACATTAGTTGGCAAATCAAAGGTCAATAGCCCACAGCAGAGGAACAAACTACTGCGTCCCAGGGGCTTAGATTTTAGGAACAGCAGCAGATAAATGCAGTGCCTGAGTACATTAAGTTCTGCAGGATTGTGGTTTTGAAGACATCCCTGAAAGGCACGTCTGTTCCGTTTGAATTTGCGCAGAATCTGAAACAGTACAACATGCTTTTGATGCATCTCAGATGTCAACGGTGATAGTCTAGGGTTTTTTTATTACCTTTTTTTAAAATTTATTTTAAAACCAATCTTGCTTCTGAAGGCACATAAAGAAAAAACTCTCCTACTAATAGGTCTGCAAATCCCACTAAGCAGCAACTCATTTTAGGTAGGCCCGAGCATTACACAGAAAAACAAAAGACCAAGAGCAGTTGCAAAAAGAATAAAATGGGGTCCTTTTGCATTCAGTATTTTGCAGACCTAATCAGCCAATTTATTTCAGTAATTAAAAGGTAATCCAAACACTCACCAACAAGGACTTCAACAGCAGCTAAAGAATCATCCTCCCAATCCATTTCTTCTTGTTTTTCCTCAGATCCCTCCTTCAAGTTAGATGTGACAGGATAGAACTGTTTCCATTCACCAATAAGCTTTTTTGTCGATGAATCAGAAAGCTTGAACGACTGCCCTGTGAGCGTGCCATTTAAGCCGAAGGGACTTAGAATAACTAAAAAGATAAATAAAAATATGTTGGCGATTATATCCAACCAAAATTCACTCTTTAAATTCCCACTGAAACAGCATAACTGTTATTTCAGCCACACCAAATAAACAACTTATCATCGGCAAGTCAAAACACACCCTCATCACATTTTACTACACCACACAAGTTTTTGGCAATAGGTACACATTGTTAAATGCATGTGTATTGTAAGAATCCAGGTACCACAACAACAGTTACAAATTAATCTGTTTAAACAAGCAAGTTTTCACCTTTGCTAGCAAGCAGTCTCTAACATACACGTGGGATAAAGAAACACTATTTCAAATTCTGAGAGTTAAGGTGTTTCCTCATCCTTTCATTCTGCTTGGTACAGTTACAACAACAACTTATATAGGGGGAAGTAATCTGTTTCATGTTTAGTCTTGTCCATATTAGGAAAGCACAGCTGCTGTTACATTGCATTCAAAAAAAAAAAAGCAAGTTTGGACACTGAGCGTTAATAAACAAGGGCAGCGTGTGGTCATGCAGGAGAACTGATTTCTATAGCCAACACAAGTGTGTCTAAGACAGGGAATGATCAAACAGCCCACTAACCAGACTCAGGCCCCATCAATCCTTTGTCTTCGAGAGCATAGCCTGCATCTGCCGGTGGAACCAAAGGAATTTACAGGCAAGGAAGAGCCAAATAAAAAGGGGTAGAGGGCATGAATAGGTTAAGTATTTTGAGTCAGAAATGGATTTCTAGAAGAGGGGTCTATGAAGATACATAGGGGTTATAAAGCTTGTTGAAAAAGCTAAATATTTAAGTCACCAATAGGACAGTACTCAGAAATTAAGTTTATTGTGTCATGAAGACAAATTATCTGGCTAGATGCCAAGAGATGAATATGGAAATCATCCACCTGCAGACGAGCTGAGACACACCAACTGGCTTCTGACTACGTCAAGACAGGGGACATTTGGGGAGAACGTGTAACCAATACAAAACAGATAACGCCTGTGCTCCCACTTCCAGTCTTTGCCAGAAGTCCTCAGTCTGCGCAACTCAAGGGATTGATTCATTTTAATACTCACTACTGACTGGTAAAACCTACCTTGAAAAGGGCTGTTAGACTGCTGGGCGAGAGTGAGGTGTTCTTCACTGAGCAGGTACACAGGTTGATGCTGACTGATTTCCACACTGGTGCAAACATTGCTGTCTCCATGCAAGAAGAAGGTGAACGAGCAGGACAAGTGTTCACTGGGGAAGGAGAAGCGGGGAAGGCGCAGGAGGTGGAAAGGAGAGAAAAAAAAAATTCCTAAGTATAGAACTTATTTTAAGTTGATGGCTTTCTTGCTAGTTTGAAGGTATTGCCTCCCAAAATAATCCTTAATGAAGTAATCAAAAATCCCTTCAATCTAAATAGCAAGAAAATGCTAAATACACGCTCCCTTGGAGCGCTTACAAAGTATTCCAGCATTAGAGACAAAACCAAAGATCAATCGGTTAGAAAACACCAGACATTACGTTTTCAATCTCTTTAGACGGACACTTTATTTTGAGGTCTGGAGGAAATTTAAAGCACAATTTTTTGCAAGACACAGAAAACTCTAACTTAACACTTTTATGTCTTACATATTTATTTAAAATCTATAAAAATATTTATGAACATATATTAATTTTAGTGAGGTCATACGTAGGTTCTCCTGTCACAGACCCACTAAGCAGAATTTATATTTTAAGATTTATATTTAATATCAGCCAGTGAATCACTTATTTAAAAGCAGGAAGAAGAATGGCAACAGCTATGAGAAGTGTTGGGTTTGTTTTGTTTTTTAAATTGAATCTTATCTTTGTGCTCCCGAAGCCAATCAAGTAACTAAATATCAAATCCCACACCTACACAAAAAAGGGAAGATACAATCCATTAAAAAAAACCAAAACACAAAGCTTAAGCCATTGCTGAAGTCATTAAAGCAAGTATCAATGTTTAATACCAGATGCTTCACTGATAGCTTCTCTCAGTCCAGAGTGTTTTAGAAAAATATAAAGTCCTGTACAGCAAAAGTCACCCCAATAGTAATCACCTTCATACAACTGAATTAAGTGCTATTTTCATAGTGCTGTACATAGTTACTAGTTAGCAACAATCTTCTACCTCCCAAGATCATGCTTCAGAGAATTCCCAATTTTTGCAGCTGTTAGCTGTTGGTTTGTTACAAAAATATAGATAAATCCCTAAAAGTACAACTATCAAAATTTTTATGTTGCATCCAACTCAATTCAGTGGTTTATGTGAAATATATTTTACCAATTTTAATTAAAGGGCAGGAATAGAGCAGCAAGGCAAAAAAAAGCAGATCTCTGCCAGGATACCGCAGAAGCAGTACATCTTCATAGCAAGTTCCATCTGAAAAAACTTTTTTTTTTTTCCTTTTTGAAAAAGTTGCACAGGCACAGCAATTTTCAGTTATATCAGCTACAAGTTACCACAAGTGTCTGCCAGACTAATACACTCCCATAGGAAAAGAAGAGATGTTTAAAAGCAAGAAGATGCTATTCACGTTGGACATTAAATTAGGTCCACCATCTCAGTAATAGAACAATGAAAGCCAAGGAGAACATTAAAAGTACTTCATAAACTACTGAACAAAAAAACAAATCCTTCTCTGTAAGGAGGGTAGCATGAAGCACCTGCTTGGCCTCAGGAAAAAACAAACAAGCCAAGGGAAACAGGCTGCATTTAAGTCAGTCAAAATAGCAGATACTGGTGTATTTTTCACAAGGTCAAACGGGAAAGACACTCCATGAACTACTGTAGCCTAAAAAGACTGTATGAATACAGCACCACTGTTTCCTGCCCAAAATAAAATTAGACCCCATCAACTAATGCCCAGGATCGTGTGCATGCTCCCTGACCTCATAGAATGCTTGCATTTCTTAGTCCACAGCATGAAAAGACAAAGCAAGTTTTGCGTTCCTGAGAAAGGTACAAACAGAGCTCCGGGGCACGAAGAACCGACAAACTCCAAGCACCTGAGCAACCCTGTTAAAATGCAACCTCCACAGGTGCAGTTACTGGATACCTCCTTGGTGTAATTTCTAAGATGTTTCTTTCCTCCGCCTGGAGGTAGATGGTGGGACAGTAAGCAGTAAGGGTGGGGGGGGGGGAAAAAAAAAAAAGAAAAAAAAAAAAGGTTTCTGGAATTGGCACAGTCCGTTCAATCTATGAAAACGGAGATAAACCAGATCACCGAGTCTCACCTCAAGACTCAAAGAGCAGCCACCAGGGTAGTCACCACAATGAGGAGAAAGAAGGTGTTAAACACACAGCTTTGCCTACTGGCAGATTTAAAATTAGGGACCCAAAACACTTCAAGGATGAGAGAACCCACAAACCGTTCAAGGAGGAACAGGAAGCGCAGCACATTTTTTTATTACAGTAACTTAAAGCAGGCCACGAAGGGAACTCCGTGAGGACCTGCTCTCAGCGGCTGGCCCTGACTGAAGCAGAACAGCTTTCAAGGTGCATCACATCTGCCTTGCTATGTGAATCTGCTGTTCGATTTTAATGGTCTTTTAGCAACAAAAAAAGCCAGGATCCAGATGGGTGAATTACCACTATTCATGGACAGCTACTCAGCACAACTGCTTCGGCAATCCCACTCTGGAGAGAACACTCCCTGCAGATGAAATGTCTTACTGCTCAGGAATCCCAGCGAAGTCAAGATTCCAAAATGCAGCGATGCTGGAGCTAAGCACCTTGCGGATGATTTCAAGTTCAAGTGAAGCCACGTGGTTAGCAAACGCCTCTAAATTCCTATATGGAAATCTGATTAAACTTTAATCCTTATGCAAATAGTTGAAGACTGATTTTCAAATTTAATTTTATTTTAAAAGCATATTGGATGGTTTAAGGTGAAAGAGTGGATAGTGTTCTGGGTTCCAAGTCACAGATAACAATTTAGGAGCTTAGTATAAGTGAGGCAAAGTTTAAAAATAAAAGCACATATTCTTTAAATACACTTTAAATGCAATTAAGCTGTGTCTCTTGTAAACAGCGCATTATTACACAGATAAAGGGCAGACAATTGTAGCATAATCTGACGGAATTCAAATAAACCAAGACAAAGAGAAGCATCAGCATGATAACAGAAGCATTTCAATTCATTACACTGCAAAACTAGTCCTAAGAAGTAGCAAGGAAAATTCAAGGTCATCATGCAAAAGCCAAATAAAAAAAAAAAAAAAAAAAAAAGCCAAACAAAAAACCCACCCCAAAATCAGAAGTCTTTTCTCCCCCGGCTCAGCAGGGGAGAAGTTTCCAACAAAATAATAAAGTAAGAGAGGAGCCATTGTTGTCGCTGACATCATTCAGCCAGCGCTGGCAGGCAAGCTGCAAGCGCGCTACTCGGGCGGCTGGGAGAGCAGATCTGCTGCGGTACAATTCAGTCGAGAAAATCCAAACATGATAAAGTTTTCCCTAATTCTGGTTATGAATGCAAGTGTTAAACAGCAAAACGATGCACACCACCTCAGGATTTTTTTTTTTTTCCAGGACTTTCAGAGGTGCAGCAGAGTCATTTTATGCACAACAGGATAATACTGTTTCATAGTAGAAATACATAGTAAAAACCAGTGCTGTCCTTAAACTCAAGGTAAGGGAAACAGATTTCCGCATGGTGTACACGGTATCTCCTGAAAGCATGAGTCTTCTTTAAACTAAAGGTTAACGTGAAAGGCAAAACTAACACTTCATGTTATCAAGCATAGCATGAAGTTTCTTCCTAGCTAGTCATGCTCAGAAACTTTCTTCGCATTTAACATCATCATTTCTGTTAGGTTACAAAACTTTAGGAAATATCAAGGCGTGTGAAATCATCACAAGAAATACAATGAAGAATCCTAATTAAAAAAAAAAAAATCAAAATCATACTGAAGCTCTTTGCAGGGGAGTGGAGAAAAGGAGGAAGGAAAACAAAGATCCAGAGCTCTAAGCTACTGGATGGCCCTACACAAATGGTTTTATGGACTTAACAAGAAATTCTCTTAACCTGCATGCTTTTTATTCTTCTTGTTTTTTTTTTAATTAAATACATTTGTATGTTCTCCAGTTCCTTAATTTCCCAGAGACTGACTGCTAGTACCTAGTGCCACCTCAACCTCAGCTTAGGAGGAATCTTATCAAACCTTACCGTAAACGATGTAAAAAAACCAAACCAAAACAAAAAACAACACCACAACCCAAACAAAACAAAATCAAACAAAAAATATCTCCCCCCTCCAATCCATTTCTCTAAGTCTCTTTCTCCTATCCTCAATAACTCACCTCACAGCCAAAAATCCCAATCAAGAAAAAATAATTTACCTACTTATCACTTTGGGGTAAATAGGCATATTACTTTTACAATTCAGCCAAGGACACTATAACAGAAAGCAAGCTGGTGGTTTCCTGCCTGCTAATATCGAGTTCATCCTATCCTTTTATTTGCAGACATTTTTAAGTAGCTCAGAAGACCACTAGATAATTTGTACACAGCATCTCATGACCGAAATAGAAAAAAATACCTATACATCAATGCACAGAACTTTTGTCCTGCATGCAGAGAGAATCAGTGAAGTCCTTAAGGTGCAGATACAGCAAAAAAAAAAATGTAGCTTGTCTAAAGCTACCACTGATTCCCCCCCCCCTTTTTTTGTACTTTTACAATTATGATCAGGTGTTTTTGCATGTGTGTACTTAAGACTTCAGAGCAGAGGGCAGAGTTTTAACAGAAAATTCTGAAAATAAAATCCTAGTTCTCCCGAAAGTCTAATTTTCTCAACTGACTGTAAATATGAAGTTACTCCATTAATATTTCTAATATTCTAATTAATTTCATTAAAGTCCTAATCTCAGAATTTAAATATCAATAATCCAGTTTCCAACTGATCTCTGATACAGATGCTATGAAGTGTCATCAGAACGAGCATTCTTTATAAATTTGGATCTGAACACACCAGAATTCAGTCAGAGTGAGTTCCAATACTAAAAGCAACCTTAAAAAAGAGGGGGAAAAAAAAAAAAAATACATACTCTTTGGAAGTAATGCTATTTTAAGCAACCTTCAGTCCTCACCTATGCTGCATTAAGACGCATTTCTATAAACATTTTTGATTCCCCCATGCCCCCTCTTCACTCAAATCATACAAGACAAAGATGTTTTTGTTTCAGAGACAAAGCATTATGATCCTGTGTCAAAAGAAACAGAAACTGATGTGGAAAATTTCAATACAATTTTTATTTCTGCTTTTGTAAGAGAAACTGAAGGGAAGGAGGGAAAAGCACACCAAGATTAACATATACATGAGGTTTCTACATCTCCATTAGCAAATCTGAAAACACCTCCTTGATAAAAAGGTAATTAGGTCTGTTTTTTCCTCCACATTAGTACTTACATAGAGCTTTATATCTTCAAAGTGCTTCACAAACATTAGCTGCATTAGAACCTCACTAATCCACACTTCACTAGATTGCGTACTTCAAATCAGCACCACACTACGGCTGAAAGGCAAGGAGGCTGCGACAACATCAGAAGCAACGAGGAAGGCTCCAACTAAAAAACCCTATAGCACATTTAATAGTCAATTCAAAAAAGCATCCAAATGTTTCAGCTGAAAGGGACAATGTTGTGTTGGGTTTTTTTATAATTGCCATCTCATATTTTCCTAGATTGTCTTTGTAAATTACTCAAGTTGAACCAAGAGTGGCTTACCAAGTCAAAGCACTGCTAACCCTACTAAAATATTTACCATATCCTTATAAACTATGTGTTTTCTAATGCCTTTTCCTCAATGAGGAAAATGGACATTGCAGAGTAAAATTACTGTCCATAGCTAATGGCTGCCACAATTAGGATTCTACCATTTCCCTTTCAACGGGGTAGAACACACCTTGTTCAGGAGCACAAACACATCAGCCACAGTTTTGAGTCTCTAATTAATATGCATCATTTTTTCAGACTGTTATAAAAGGTTTGCCAAAAGTTGGTACATACTGGCCAGCACCCAGAATCCTTTGGGGCATTTTGACCAAGGATCAATATATCATGACTGGCTGACAACAGTTATCAGCAGCAGCAATAGAGCTGAGAGTTCCCAACCGATGCATCACTGCTGCCCAAATAGAAGCATCTCCAAACAGCTATTCTTCACTACAAGACTATTTCAGTATGCCACTTAATAAATTTAAAGTATCAAAGAAGTTCCTTTTTAAAAGGTGACAGTTGCCTTCTATGTAAATTCTTGGGCTGGAGAACACACTCTCACAATTAAATAGGTTCTTTTGGAAATAAAAATTTAAATAGTAAAGAGTTTTAAGGTGACTCACTCCCAGCACGAAGCCCTAAGACCCTGCATATTCAGTCACTTGTTTGGTGGTTTTTTCTCTTTCCTTTAACCAGGTTGAGAGACAACACTATAGCAACCAGCACAGGATAGAAAACAAGACGTAACTGCCAAAGAGTAAGTCTCGAGGAATTACATACCTGACCACATGCTCAACATGCACTACACCGTCCTCTATTCTACGATACATTACACTCTACGCTTTGTTCTTTGTCAGGCAACCCTCTAGGGCTTTTCAACATGGAGAAGAAAGAGTGAAGCTGCCAAGCCACTTGAGGCTTTATGAGCTAACAGAAGAAAAGCAGAAGCAACTCCCTCAAGACAACCCGTCTACCTACCACCTTTTCTTTGTAAGTGCTTGTTCAGAGTAGTTCTTTGTGACTATATACATCTTCCAGGTATAGCCATAACACTGCAACGCACTAATGAAGAAAAGCTTTCTATGCAGCCACCTTCACACCTACACTGCTTCAACAGCCAGTCTTATTTTCAATACAGCATCTTCAATTTCCACTCACCATCCATCATCCTGAATTACCAAGCTCCACAATCTTAATTGAGACTAGAAAGGAGCAGGAAATTAAGTATGCGTTTGCTGTAATAAGCAAAATGTGAAATAAGTAAAATAACTAAAATCAGATTGTTCTATTAACACAGCAACAAAAATAATTGCCAGGAGAGACATTTGAGTTTTCTTGATTTAAGAAACAAAAAGAGAAAGAAAAAGGAAAAAAGAAAAAAAAAAAAAAAACAAAAACAAAAAAACACACAAGGCAAGCACGCAAATTGTTTCAATTATTAAATACTTCATGAGCTTTCTTTGGTTTTGTTTTAGTTGTTTTTGGGGGGGTTGTTTTGCTTTTTAAGCGCTAGGGGCTGAGGAAAATGGAGAATAAGAGAAACTAGTTCCTCATTCTCTAGGAAGAACATGCTATCATACATACTCATTACGTTGCAGTACTACTTTTTATGATAAGAGTTTGAATCATCATTAATCAATTCACAAACATGCCCTTGGCTACAAGTTCCCCTGTAACATCAGAGTTTGTATCAGCCCCATCACACAAGGTCCCCACTTCAAGCAGACACAGTGGCATTAAAATCCTTAATGTGAAAGCTCAAAGAAATCTAAACAATTGCACATCTACATTTTCAAGCGAGTTACATATTCTGTATCTTAACATGAAGTAATAAGATCTCAAAATACAGATGCTTCTCTAACTACTGACAAAAAGATGGAACAGCAGACATTTTTCTAAGCATCTCTGAGTAATTCCCTATGGTCATGAAGGTAAATATAGCAGAAAGCTGATTTTGATGATAACACAAAGCAAAAAACATAGCTAATAGCAAAGTAGAAAAAACCTTCCAGTTCAAAGCACATCATTAATGACTACTGTCAAAAGGCTCTCCAAAATATTTTTCACATAGCTGAGGATGTTTTGATTTTAGTTAGACCTGCAAGTTAAAAATATTTATTCCATAACCAAGTTATATGCACTAAAACAAATACAAATGTAGCAAGTGACCTGTATTCCAGAATAAGTCACATTCACCTTAAAGACTTCCACATTTTAAATTAACTTCATTATTAATAGAGTTTAGCTTCATCCCAATAAAAACAAGATTGAAACAAAAAAAAAAAAACTATTTTATATGTGAACCCTACTAAAATTCTAGCATGACATCTTACAAAGAAGCAAACCTGATTTTTTCAGAATGCAACTAGAAGTTTATATATACACACGCACATTAAAAGTATATATTTCTCCAGATAGAAGAATGATAAGCAATACTACAAAAAGAGTTTGCTCATGTTCCTGTATTTCAGAACTTAGATGAGACTAAGAAACTGGCCACCTTGTTATCTTTTAATTATTGAGGATGCGCTATAAAGAATAAGAATCCAAAACATATTTGGAAAACAGACACTAGCTAGACATTACTCTGCTTCAAAGACTGTAACAGCTTTCAATGTACTGCTCTTTCCCATTCTGAAACATTTACAAACATCTCGTTAAGCCAGTGTCGAAGTTCAAAACTGAAATGCACTATAAAATTTTCATTCGACAAAATCTGAAGTATCTGTATGGGTTTTGTATTCTTATTGTTCAGTGAACAAAAAGAGCACAGATTTATTGTTGAAAGCTAAAAACCAAGAGCCATATCATTTTTTCATTTTTCTTGATGAACCAACTACCACTGTAACTTAAGCCAAATAAGAGAAAACTGCTTTGTGATGTAAAGCGCTAAATTTGTCTGCTTGTAGTCTCTGTAGCAACCCAATATTCCAAAGAGACAATCATGTGATCAATGCTCTCAGCTCCTGCTGTTTATCCTGCACTGTCCTACTTACAGCAGCTCTCAATTCCAGCTGTCTACAGTAAAAGGAAAAACATCACCTGCTCTCCTGCCGGTACACGATGCCAGAACAGCCTCATTAGAGCTGTTGTAAAAAAATGTTGACATTGTTTGATTTAAAGATTAACATCGGGAGGAAATTTACGCTGCAAAAGGAGTTGAGCAGACTTAACAGAAAATATTCCAACAGTATCAAGGAAGAGCCTCATGGTTTCAGCAATTATGGTTTCAAATTAGATATACAGAAATAAACGCGAAACCTGTGGCTACACGTTGTTCTTGTAGAGTTAACTCTCTCAAGTATGAAGAAATTTTTCAGCTTTAGCACCCAGAATCGCCTCATTCTGTTCCTTAATAATAATAATAATAATAATTCACAGCATCATTCTAGAGGGATCAAGAAGCAAAACTACTCTGTTCCTATTGAAAGAGGATCCCGTGGGAAATAGGAAAAAGGTAGCCAAACAGTGGGATAAAGCAGAAACGAGGGCTCAGGACAGAAAGCACAGCATTCCCTTTGTCTTAAGGGCAGTGAAGACCAGACAGACAATAGCTGATCTCTTCCAGAGTAACTGCTGTTGCATTATCAATATAAACATTTCTGAAGTAGGGAGCAAGACCATTTCTATGGCCCAATTGAAAAAAAAAAAAAATACCACTGCAGCCATGGCCATTCAAGACTTCAGATCTGCCAGCACACTCACACCAAACCAAACTTGGGAATCACATCCGCTGTGGCTACTTTCCCCTCTCCCTCCCGGCAAGATGAGGTAGAGAGAAATAAATACATTTATTCAGTACTATAATAAGCACATCTTCAAATCAAGATAACTACATGTACAAAGGCTAATAACAAACCCAAATTTATATCTAGAGTTTTTTCAACAGTCATTTCACATGAAGTCATATACTTATTATTCACATCAGGTAGACAAAATAGAATTTCCGTGAAAAAATAAAAGAACAGTGGGCTGGCATTATAAAATCCTGTACCCAGACTAACGTTGAACAGCATTACCTGTGAAACCTGTGCAGCAAGTTTCATTTTGTAAGCTATGATAAGCTTATCACTTATGATTTTCCAAGTGGGTTTTTGGTTTTGGGTTTGTTTTGGTTTGGTTTTTTATTTGGGTGTTTTGTTTTTTTTTTCCTTCTTCTTTCTTTGGGGGGTGGAGGTTGGTGGGGTTTTGTGGTTTGTTTTTTCAGTGAACCCATCAGACCCAAGTTCTGGTTTGCCACCCACTGCAATTGGTTATACTCTTTCCTATTTACAAGGGGCAGGGAGGGAAGCAACCGTACAAGTAATATTGTAGCTTCCAGTAGTCTAGATTTTCAGTTGTTTACCAGGTCCTCCCACAAAGTCAGGATTACTCAATTATTTGCTTACTGGCATTTCAATCATGTTAAAGTTTAGCAAGTTGTACTTATTACCAAAACTTCAGGAAATGTCCTCCACATAAGCACTTCATACTTTTGTTTCATTAGGAGCGTCAGATTTAATCTTCATTAGGGAATTGTATCTACAATAGCGTTTAATCTGACAAGTTTCCTAATCATATTTATTCCAGGTATACACTACCACTTTAGCATCCAGTTGGCAAGAGGAAAAGCCTCGTCCAAAGGCTGTTATCTGAGCAGTCTAACCAGAAAAGGTAGACAGACAATCAGATGCAGCAGATCACAATCTCCATCTCATACACGTATAGGGTAGGTTTTTAAATAAAGCAGACACAACCATACTGCTGAATGTGGCAGTAACAACACAGGAGCTTGGAAAGGAGAAAAAAAGAAAGATTCCTATTTGTCAAACTTTGTAATTTAATATGCAGTCATTTAAACCACATTATTGAGCTTCTATAATTTACCTCACTTTAAGTGATTGAAGAAGGTTGTGACAAATACTGAGGCAAAGACTATTTTTTTTCCTGTTTGGTCACAACTAAGACCATTAGCAAAACCTTCCCTTTAGTCTTTTATTCTACTGTTGTTCTCCTGCTGACCCCCATCACCCATGCCTGAAACTGAAAATCGCCTACTTACAAGTGAGCAACAACAAAAACCCCGCCACACACACACACACACACACACTTTAGGGAGGTAATTACCCCGTTCCTGCCCTATCTATAAACAGAAATGGAACTAGCATACTTGAAAACCTCAGACAGTTTCCTCAGGCATGGTAATCGTGACTTGTTCTAACAGATCAAATTTCACCAAATACATGACTGTCTCGCTTTTCTCAATGCTGGTTTTAGACTGGGGAGAAGGGGGAGGGAGGGAAGAGCAGGTCATGGTTATCACCTTGCAGCCTTGTCAACATGCAGCGTGTGTCTGCACAATGCAAACATCAGAGGTTTTTACTTTTTCCACAGCAAAATTTTTAAGAGATATTAAACAATAATATGAGGTTAGTTTAATAAGGTTGTTTGAGTCACACCATTAAACACAATTAAGCAGTGAACACTTAAAACCATCTAATTCTTATTTTCTTGGTCATCTATTCACGTGTCACAGTGGCATCAGTTTATGAACATTAAGGACTGTCCTCTTAAAATTAAGATGTATGCAATGCAATGATGAAATTGACTTTTTTTTTTTTTAATATAACCTTATACAAGAAGGAAAAACAACAGAGCAACAGACAGAAGCCAGGGCTGCCTGAGGATCTGTCATCACAGCCAAACACCTATTAGAAATCACAGCCTTATGTCTGTTGCACTACCACATACACATGAAAAGCGCAACATGACTGACTTCTATTGTTGGGAGACCAGATAACATAAAATCTCACATATTCTGGAACCACATGCTTTCAAACAGAACTCAGAGAAAAAAAAACAGATGGGATCAGCTTCAAATGAAAGAAATAGCTCTATCTGTGCATTCTTCAAAGAGAAAGAAGGGGAAGAAGTGGGACTGAAGTCCTGCACATTGCTTGGCCACAGCTCCAGAAAGCACATGTTAAGAAGTTACCTCCACCATCAAGAGCACTGTCCACTCGGTCTCTAATCAAAGTCTTTGAAACTAAAGATTGCCAGCAAGAACAACCAACCTTATTGCAATCTGCAGTTCAAATACCCAGAGAACAAGTCCATACAGTGGCCAACCAAGCCCCAGAGTGCAGGGTAATATCAACTACGATCTGAAGCAGACCGGTATACTAAGTGCCTTTAAATTATACAGGCCCATGAATTCTGTCTCGGGGTTTCTGAATGTTAAGGCAAAGAAAGCAAAGCATACATAACAATACAGGATGGAAGCAGGCACTAAAGATAACAGTAACAAGGTCTGAAATGAAGCGAGACGCCACTCACGCAGGGATACCAGAGAGGGGGGCAAAACCTTCCTATTTTTGGGTACGCGCAGATTCTTCCTGTGCTTCTCCCACTATTCATCATTTTCTAAGGATGAATAAAAATATACCAACACCATCACGGGTAACTTTTTTCTTCCTTAAGAATGAGATATACATTTAATCAACACAAGCAATGTAGAGAAGTAATTACAACGTTCCTGAACAGAAAGGCTTTATTCCCTGACAGGTGCAGGATCTGCCACATTCATCTGTGGCCACATCTACACAGGAGAAGCCCTGCTGTTGGGGGAGATATACACATTTCTAACAGAGGAAGCAACAGAAAGTCTTCTGAAAAAGACTATTCTTCCTATATCAAGAAGCTAGGATGACATGCTTTTGAGATTAACGTTACGAATATTACTATTCCTGTTACTTGAAAGATGGTGAAAATGCCCAAAAGACAAAAATATACCTTCAAAACTGTTCTGATTCTTAAGATACGTGCATCCATAATCGTGGAGAGAAGAATGGCTTTGGGGAGGGGCTGGTGGTGGTTTGTTTTGGTTTTTAATTAAGCCAGCCCCATCTACCAAAAAAAGAAACTTAGCATAGGTCTTGTTGATTAAATGGATCCTGAGGAAGGAAAAGTATATAAAAATTGTCTAGAACTAACAAAAACTAAACCTGAATACCAGTTGTCTGGTAAGAAACATATTGGCAGCCAGGGTGCAACATCCAGAGCATTTTCTAAGCAGGCAGCAAGTCCTTCTATGTTGAGTTAGGGCCTCACGCTTTGCTGCGGTGTCATTCTTGATAAGAGAGAAACGTCCCTTTTGACTAGGGGAGTATCCCAATTCATACAAGACACCAAAATCCACTCAAAGCATTCCACTTGACGTTTCCTCCTCAACCACAGCGACACACTTCCTACCCACAGAGGAGGTACCACAAAGCACCTGCTTCAGCCATTTGGGTTTCTCCCACAGGAAGTTGCTGGGAGAGGCAGAGGCCTGAACCCATACCTCTGAACAGCTTAACCTTCCAGAGAGTATAGATTATCCAAATTACAGATATTCCTAGAAGGGATGAGCCAAATATGCCAAGAGTATGCACATCTGTTAACCGTTCCCCCCACTTCACTTCATAAAAGCCAGTACTCAGAATATCACATGATACTGAGCTGTCTGGTATGAAACATTGAGATTTCTCTACGAAGAAGTTGTTTTATGCAGATCTGTGTAAATCTTTCCACATATTTTTCCAGTAGTTCAGGACTGCTTATGATGAAGTTGTTGTGTGGGTAAGCACACAATTCCTTCAGTTATTTTCATCAAGCATGCTGACCTTCTGACCTTCTTAAAAAAAGAATCAGAGTTTCTAAATTAAACAAACACTGCTATTTTATTTTAAAAGCTTTCATCAGCTTTTCCAGCTGCTGTAGAGCACTTTATAGAATTACTGTAAGAGATGCCATGACAAAACTAATGCTAGTTTTAAATGGCAATTTGGAAAACCAGTTCCTCAAATGAGGAAAGCCCAGACTGTGCCAAGACAATATTGGCCCAAATAGTTAAAAGTAAACTCTTTACTATTGATTTATAGCAACAACACACAGAAGAAATGGATGGACAAGGACACCCCAGAGAGGAAACATTTGCCCTAACCAGGGTGGAGAAAGAGTTGCCTAGAACTAAAGGACAAGTTTATCCATAAATTAAAAGCAGCAGTTCACAACTACTAATAGAAACACACACAAACATGTGCTTCTGCTTCTTTTGCTCCAGAACAGCTCTAATTTTCTTTCAAGTTTAAATTTATTGCAGAAGATGCCAACAATGGCCAACTCCACACCCAAAAAGCAAAGCCACTGATCTCAAAGTTTCCTGCATTCAAGATTTAATGCATGCATATACACATACACACACACAAAAAAAAAAACCAAAAAACAAAACACAAAAACAAAAACAACCAACACACCACAAAAATCCATCGTCTAAGCTTTAAATGACTTTGGATTTTAAAAGCTGATTTGGGAACAGCGATTAAACTTGTTCCAGCTAACCTAGTTTTTATTCATTTCATTATTTATTGCTAGGCAACATAGACCGTGTCAAACCACGTTAGAACCATGAGAAGAAGTCCTTCCAATTTAGATCAAAAATCCTCTTCTCGCCCTCCTCCCGCTCAATGTGGAGGCCACATGTATTCTTTTAACACCAGCATTCCCAGACACAACCTTCTTTCTGACCAGGAGCTGACATTTCAAACTCTCTTCTCAACATCTCCCATAAGATGCAATTTATCCAAACCTCATGTGGTACCTGTAAATAGCTCTCTAGATCCTGCTTGCTCAAAGAATGAATCTTTCTTAGTATTTACAATCCGAATTAGTCCCGGTCGCTATACTGTCAAGTCCAGAGTGGGTATCCTTTTTTTCCTTTCTAGAAGACTATCTTCTTTTCCAACATCCCTATTATCCGCAGTCTGTATACAAGTACCAGTATAGAACAGACTGCCTACTACCTTTAGTATTGTTTCCTTTCATCATAAGGAAGTTTTGAAGAACTCCAAAAAGGCAGAAAACCAAGAAAGAACAGAGATCCACGTTCCCAAATAAACCATGAACAGAGTGCTCTTAATTAGATGCTTCTTCTAACATGAAGCTTAAATAAACCCTACAAGTTCTTTAATAAACCAAAATAAAACAGCCTACCTTTTGTTTATAGGTTTTTCATCTTTCTCATAAGGCTTCACAAACCATTTCCCAATGCGTACAAAATTCCGATTCATTAAACACCTCTCCAACAGGTTGTGAACGGCTTTGAAAAGTAGAGTGCGACACTCGTAAGAAAGTCCATTCTCCCAAACACCATCTTCCTCTTCTATAAGGCAAAGGGAAAAAATAAATTAGCATTGAAGTCCACCTTATTATTTCATGAACGTATCACAATATCCTTTGCTCTTGCACAAGCTTTTAAGACATTCACAGCATAACATGCAATCAAAAAAAGCCTGTAACATTCAGATAATAACTCTACTCACTTTATAATAGTATAACCACTAAAAGTCATCAGCTGTAAAAACATCTCATCTCCCATGAGGAAAAAAGATTCAACAGTTATTTGTACACAAAAGGCAACAACTAGCACCAGTACCTTATACATTTCAGCCTACAAGATCACTGTACACTGATCTGTCTGCAAGGTGGGTCATGTTCAGGGTAGTCGGAATTACTTATCCTGAAAAGTTAGCTGACAATTATGCTTAAAAATAAATTGTCCAAAGCCAAACTTTTAACATATCCTAGTGTCTTTAGCTACCATCGACTGAGGAAAGCTGAGCAAAATACCATTGATCAACTGACCCTTAATGTTCATCAATTTGCTAGAGGAAGGGGGAAAAAAAAAAAAAATTACCCAGATTCAGAAAACCAGTAGGAGCAACCTGATTCTCCCCAGAAGACTCTCACAACTGCAATTTTTCTTTTTAATTCAAAATAAAAAAAATAAAAAATAAAAAAATTAAGCAGGCTAGTCCTGCTTTCTGATCTATACATATATCAGAAGAGGAAAACAGCAAGCAGAAAAACAAAGCCCAGTTCATACTGATAAGATTCTGAAGGGAAATGCGGAGATCTTATGTGCCCCACAAATCAAACATGGTCATGGAATCCAACTTACACAAGCCAAGATGATTTGCCAAATTGGAAAGCAAGATTCATAAGAAGCTGTAATCTCTTCAACCACTCTGGCGCATAACCAGTGTTCGAACATAGTTTACAGGTCCTAGAAGTATATGCACTCGTCCGAAGAGTTACAGTGGCATTACAATTACATTGCACACGTAAAATGAGGGGCATTTGAAAGATCCTGCAGCATCTCTCAGCATATGCGTGATATCATTCGTTCCCAGCAACACACTAATATGGAGGATAATAAAGAAAACTTGAGATCTTGTCTGTAAATTAGTGGCAATCGGGTCTTACCTGTATGCCTACAATTCCTTGCATAACATGTTTTACATATATCCCTAAGGATCTGCTACTGGTCTCCTTGGACTAACCTAGCATAGTTATCCTTGTAACACCATTGCTTTTATACTCCAGGTAGCAGCAGAGACTAGAAGATTGTCTGACATAAATAAGGAGACATATTTTTACTTTGGTCTCTGGATAGTCATGGAATAATTTAGGTCGAGAGAGACCTGTGGAGGTCATCTCCTCCAACCCCCACTCAGAGTTCAAAGTTAGAACAGGCTGCCCATATCTCACATTTGTTGCCCCTCATGCCTTCTTTGCATACCTCCAAGCAGCGAGGCTTGGGATTTACTTTTGTACAACAGGTCTTACAATAGCAACCTGTCTGTTCACCTCTCCTTCACAGAGGATTTTGGTTCAAATAGCTTTCCACTGGTTTGCTTGATGGTCAGAAAACTTCAGTAATACAGCCAAGTCCTTGCATTTTAAATCTCCCTTTGAAATAAGCCCCTTCATCTTTATCTGGAAGCCACTTACAAGCTTAAAAGGTTGCAATAGTATTAACTAAAGTCTCAATAACCTTAAATTAGAGACCACGTAGAAAACCAGACACCTAAGTTTTATTTTAAAGAAAAAAAATTTACAAATTATTACAATAAACAATTTTTTAAGACAAAGATGGCAGAGAAAGGAATTTCAAGATACTATTGCAACCAGAAGATGGTGGCCGTATTTGTATATTGCTAGATTCCACACAAATGGAAGTACGTTTCCAGTCAAGATCAGGATTGTGAAAGCAAATTACTCCTAGTATCCTCCTCCGAGGGACAGAAGAAGAGTAAACAGACCTGCCCCATAATTTATAAATGAAGAGGTGCACACCATTACAGATGAATCATTACATGAAATGATTTTCTGGTACTGACAAGGAAAAGCAAGGAACCACATTTCCTAAGTAAGAGACCTCACCATGAGTTTCCCACCCATCACCTACTTCCAGTTTCGAAGTTCAGCAAAAACTTGTTTTCAAAAACCGTAAAGCTAAAAGATAATGGAGTAACTCACTAAAGAAACATCGTACAAGCAGCTGGTAACAAAAAGCAACAAAGGTCCAAAGTCAAAGGGCATAAAGTGTCTGTGCCAAGAGGACACGTTTTTCCCCAGCTCGGAGATGCGTAGCCGTACACAAATGAGCAGCCCCGTCCTACGGGCAGCTTCGCGGCTCAGCACCTACTGCTCAACTGGTGGCAAACAAGCAGCTCAACAGAGCAAACATTAACTACAAAGCTTAATGATATTGGACTTTAACTGCACAATAAACTCCACGCCATTTCAAAGGTTAAATAGTTGGTTTCTATATGGCTCTCATAATTTAAAAAAAAAAAAAAAATCATTCTAAGAACATTGCCTGCATCAATTACCTATTATAAGAGGAAACAGAAAGAGCTATTTCCAGCCTTTATGCCTAATTTTGTTTTGACATATTACTGTATCAATGAGAAGAAAGATGCTGAAATCACAAAGATACTGAAGTGTAAATCGCAGCCCGTACTTTGATGGTCACACTACAGAAACAAAGGAGAGGTTTCAATTTTGTGAAGACACTACAAAGTGCTAGGTACTTCATTTAGCGTTAATAGTTGTGCTGACAACCAAGTTATGAACAAAAGTTTACATGCAAGGACTTGCCACAAGATTGTAACTCTTAAGAGCTCTCCTAGCTGTTTTAGTTTATTGCTGAAACATAGATGAGCATATTATGTGGGGAAAGTGTAAGGCATTAGATGGAAATTACAATTAAAACCCTAATATTTAAAAAGAGAGCATGCTGTAAGCATGCCTACTGAGGGGGAAGAACGTCTGGTACCCAAAATAAGACCACCTGTTCAAACTGAAGTGCATCTTGCTATAGAAAGGGAAGGTTAAATAAGATGACAGTTAAAGATATCCTCATTTCAGAACATTATTCAAATTCATGCAAAAAAATAGCAGTAAGTGTTCTGTGTCTTTTTGAAGTCTATTTAGTCATTCCCCCCTCCCCCTTTTTTAGTGGCGGATGGAAGGAGAGAAATATGACATCTGCTCACATCTCCCAGCTATTTTTTTTTTCTTCATTCAAATTGTTGTTTCTCAACATGAGAAAAATCCTCCTACTTAACAGAAATTGTACGAAGTAAACCATTTTTAAAAAGAGAGGGAGGGGAAGAGGCACTTTTGTCTTCTAATCTTTCTTAAATGCAATAACTTCAAATGTTCAATCTGATAGCGATAATAAACCAAAATAAGTTGCTGACTCATTTTAAGAAAGTGTTAAGCCACAATTTCACTTCAGACAAGTGTTATCCACAAAAGTGCTCTGGCAAGCTAAAGGTTACGAATATTTTGTTTTTGATTAGTCCTCTTAGCTGTCCAAACCACTCAACTCCTCCATGACATACTTTTATGTCAATCCATTAAAAAAAATATATATGCATGCCATCCCACAGTAACTAATTTTGTTCCCTCCTTCTTTACACCACATATTAAGTAGAGAGTTTCCCTTAAATGAAGCTAAAAATTATCAAGAAATGAAGACTTAGTGGAAACAATGTCCAGGAAAAAGCAATTTTCATACTTCACATAAATAACAAACTTCCCCATCAACACCTCCTTGATTCTACCACCATCCAATTTGAATGAAACAGCTGTAGGAGGCTATTTGCTTTCAGTACTTTTATGTTCTACTTTACATTCTTCATACAGTTCACCTGAAACAGTATGGTTCATTTTTACTGATATTACATTATTAAATTCATCAGTTGAGGGCTGCTAACAAATGTATCTTTGCCTAACGTATGTTTTTGCAGGAATACCAATTTTGAATTTCTTCAGTTATATTGCAACAGATAAATATACAGTATTAAAAATTACATTTTCAAGAACACCTTTAAAGAATGGGGACTTTCCCCCTTCTTCCTTTTAACATATATCTGGCCACACCAGCAAAACACCAGTAAGCACCAACTCTTGAAAAGGCTGCATATGTTTACCATGCCATTAAAAATATCTTCCTAATGCTCAAGGAACCTCTAGAATAAAATATGCAAAGAAAGAAACCACAGTCAAACCTCCACTGTGGACTACAATTTCTGCCCCCTTCCCATTACTTCAATTACACAGAGGGAAAAAAAAAAAAAATTAAAAAAAATCTATTCCTTAGCATCATGACTGAGATGCGTCTTTTAGAAGTATTACTTACCTTCATAGGCTTCCTTTCTGTCATCATTTGACAGCACGCCAGTTACAGAAATAGACTGATGCAAAACTGACTTATACAATCAAACTCCCTATATAAGCTTCAGATTACGAGGGAAGTATAATAAGCAAAGCAGTGTGAAATTGCTGCTGTATACAATATTGTAATAATATGACAGAAGCACTTCAAGTAAAATTTTCTATTTAAAAAACAGATTTTTAAATGCAAATACTTTAAGATTAAATAAAATTGCTCAAAGCAAAAATTATCCAGTTAACCTACTGAAAAAATAATGTTGAGGGCCTATATCCCTTATGAAATAAGTGAGAAGCAATAGATTTTGTGTGAAAAAAAGGACTGACTACAATTGAAAAACACCAACTTAAGAATACCAGTAAGATAATTTAAGTTTGTTTCTAGTAGAGGTGTAACAGCTATCTACATTCACTGAAAAGAGTCCAGATACGACTGTGGATATCTAAATGAGATGGATAATTTCATCAACTGAGAAGCAAGCCAAACATGACCCGCTGTCCAAAATACCATACTCAAAATATTCAGTACCATTACAAGTTAGTTTTTGTAGTTCCAGACCTTTACCGGCATTACATATATAGGTTTTACACCTTTTCTATCCAGCAGAATATTTTTCTAAGTATCGAAACTTTGAAAGTATGACCTTTTTCTAAGCGCGTAGCTATGCCTGTTTACAAGGATAACAAGGCAACAGCTTTCCCTCACTCTTTGTCATGTGTAAGTGAGACTGGTCTGGTCTGCATGGCCACAAGGCAAGAAAAGCTGAAAAACTTTCTAGCTAGATGTTCCAATATCCTCCTCCACACCATGTTTGAGTAAATCCATACACAAGTACATTCTACTTATACTGTTAAATCTCACCCTTAGAGCCCCTGGAGTTATTGGTCTTATTTATACAGGTATATTACACATGTGACATCGTATGTACAACCAACATAATATGACGCAAAATCCTCATCTACCGTGACGAAGTATTTTTCACCTTACTCCACAGGTATTTCACATGCGTGTTGGTCAGGAGAAAAAAGGAAAAAAGTTAAACATCATCTTTGAGCTGGTACTCACACCAGGTCACAGAAGTTTTACAAAGACTGCATCAGTAATTTTTGCATAATGCTTCTCAGCAGTTTTGCTTAAGTGGACACATCTCTTAACATGGAGGACTGAAGAAACGTTAAAGCACCAATGCACCACGCAGCAAGGAACATTTGTAACGCCTTCTTATTGCATACCCAGGAACATCCACCACAGGCAAGTTACTTAAGCTCACCGTACTGACATTAGGTGCAACGTTTTTAAGAAAGTGTCATGTTTTGTTGGTTGGGTTTTTTTGCAGGAGTTTAATGGTCTTAGGAAGCAAATGTTATTAAAAAAAACCTATGCAATCCACTAGCTGAACTATTTTCAAAGCTCACTTTGCCAACTATGTGCAACTGGCAGGCCTTTTTTGCAGAACCCTCGGCATGATAACTGGCTCAGACTCTGGTTTCCATTGTACTAAAAGTAATGAGACACTCAGTGCTGACATCAGCACAAACCAACCAATTCACAGATTTGTTTGGAGACAAGGATTTGATCTATAATGCACAATATATTGAGAACTACACAACACATAGAAGTCTCTGCTGCCATGACTGTTGCTGTTTTTACCATACAGTATCAACAGACAAGCATCAGTATATGAACTTTTCCCCTTTTTCTTTAAAGCTCTCCTACAAGCCCAGCAAGGAGCTAAGACCAGCACTATTTTTATACATTCATCCCTCACAGAAGCATGAGGAAGACTGTTCAGCAAACAAAAACGGATTATCTTGATATGACAGGTACAAAGAAAACTCTTTAATTTTTTAAGTAAATTAACAAGATTTAATAGACACCAGAACAAAAAAGACGCATCTTATAGCTCACCGTTTAAAACATGCAATTTGAAGGTCAAAGACATATAGAAGCATTCCCCTATCCAAGCATCAATCAAATTATAACCATTTCCTTGGGACTATGTCCTGTACATAATTAATTCATACCCAACTGTTCTCAGGTTTGAAGCCATCTACTGCCAATTTAAAAAAATCCAAGCATATAGGTAACCGCTTTAAAACCAGAAAGAACCTTTCTGATAAAATAACTCCTGATCAGACCAGCAAGAGACCATTGCCTTCTGAAATTTGAAGACATGCCCTGCTTTAAGGTTTGAGTTGCAGGAATTACTATAATCAAGCCTCACTGCCACAACAAAAACATAACCTTTGAGGTTGTTAGAAGATAAAATAACATTTCACTAACTTCTGTCTGCCTCTAGCTATGTTGGGGTAGAAATAGGCTTATGGGGTTTTTGGTATTACATACAGCAAACATCTTCCTAGGGAAGGCAAAAGAAAAACAATGATTGAGTGAAGTCAATATTACTGATCAATCGGCATCTCTGAACAAGTCTCCTTTTGACATGCCCCCAGGCAACAACAAACCCTGACCATCAACAAGACAGTTACCCAAGGCTTGATACGAGAATTCAGACACAGCCAGTGGCAGGCATTCAAACATATCTCCCGGGCAAAGTATGAACTTCTAGAATGTACACGCTGAAGACAGAGAGAGTATTTATTTTTTTTTTAATCTCAAATGCATAGATGTACACCCACAAAACTGTATGTTCCCTCTTGAGGGCACTCTGTAGGGGACAAAAGGATTTTTGAAAGCTGCCATATTTCAAATCCCCGAGGGCTGATAACCACGATGTGTTCCAGACACTGAATGTCCATTGTTCACTGAAACTACAAATCACCAAAAAAAGTCAGAAATCATCAAAATACCAACCTCTCCTTAACAGGCATAGTTTCATACCAAAGGAAGCCAAAAATCAAAGGTTACTAACGTTGCCCTGGCATACTTCTAACTACAGCTCGTTCAAGGCCCACCTCCCCAAGAGAAGTCTGTCCGTAGGCAATAAAGGACATGCTAGCAGCAACAGCTCGCTCTTAGCCCTCTCTTCTTCCCTTGCCCCATTCTTCAGGACAATTCTTCACCTACCGAGTAGAAAAGTTCTAAATGAGGCAGCACCTTAACCTTCAGCAGCAAACAATTTCCAACCAATTTTGCAGGTAACCAGCCTCTACTAGGAAGTAATTTATCTTTCCCATTGAAAATGTAACAAGCAATCATTGGGAGAACAGGGCAACGTGAATTACCAGGAGAAATTGTCCACCAATGAAAAAAATCCATTAGGTCTATGATAAAGGTCAGATAACATTGTTTGGGTTCAGCCATAATTCTTTCTTGTATGAGGTTCACATTAAGATTTTGTGCAACGGGAAAGAGAAAAAGTGCAGGTGCAGGCACTCCTCAGCCATCTCCTCCACAATCTAGCTGATTAGTATCTTTATCAACTTCTGGTCAGAAGAGCCAAGCAGACTAACACACTCTAAGAGATTATAATCCCTCCTTTTAATTAAAAGGGGACAAAAACATGCCTGCAAAAACCAAGATGTCAGATACCTATGTCTATGTGTAGATGTAAGTCTCATGAGTGATAAGCATTTATGTAGAAAAATACCTAGCAGCAGGACACATAGAACAGCCTCTCTACCAAAGCACAGACATCCACTGGTGACCTGAACAAAGAAAACACCCAAAACAATTGCAAAGACGGGGCTGGGAGACTCTAATCTTCCACTGTCTCTCCCTTATCCCCTAAGGGAGGTTAAGAGTTGGTAAATACCTAGGATGATACGTGCTTATCTACCCGTGCAAAAGTGTAATTCTGTAAAAGCGCAACTACGCGCTGATCTGAAAGTTCAGCTACAGAACACCACTGTTTTCAAAAGGTACCTCTATACTAAATCACTACCAGATAGATTCAAGAGAGAACACAAAGCAAGTTGCTCAAACAAATAATTTTGATGGCCAGGCAGTGCAGAAATGCGCTCTCCAAATGGCTTAACTTCCATCTGATCTTCCGCTCAAAAAATAATCTAACATTTGCCTCAATTTAATCCCACCAGCCAACAGCATAAAAAAAAAAATTACATAGATACTTTCTCAGAAGTGTTGGTCATTGCTCAGGGCAGACTAAATGCTATTTTTGGCCTCAGTCTAAGTTGCATCTCAGTCATACAAGGGATGTTCCCTGCAGGTCAAGACTGAGGTTATTCGTAGGGCAAAATAAGAAAGCCTTAAATGCACTAAAATATCAAGCAACCTACAATACAAGAGCTACTTCAGATGCAAAGTTTCCAGTTCCAGGACAGATGGGAATACAAGCAACATCCCAATCTTTGAAGTCAATTATTCAAAGAAATAAACATCATTTTAGTGCGTCAATTGTTTTTCAGATCATATTACTCTTGTATGAAAATTCCACACATTATTAAATTGTTTCAAGTCAACTTCCTCAGTGGCACTTCAAACTCGTATTTGTTCTTCAGCTATCCACAAACACAGACAGCATTAACAATTTCTGGTTACCGGGTCACCAAACCTTGGTCTCATTTTACACTTCAGTAATCTGAATACTGTACATTATTTGAAAGGAAATTGGAGTGATGTGACTTTGCTTTTTTTCTAGAATTAGTGTAGCCTTACCACTAGACTTACACAGATAGTTTAAACTCCTAACTTTGTCACCTTACTGATAAGCAACTGGAAAGCCACCCAACTTTGGGATTTGAGAGCAACAAGTAAACATTTTCAAAACAAGGTGTCGAATTTGAAGTACAACATTATTGCGAAACGTAGATATCGTCAGTCTTTCAAAAGCCTAAGTTTGAACCCGTACCTGCTTTCAGAGCACTGGGAAAGGGGGAGAGAGAAATCATAAAAACGCAAGGTTTAGAGATTCTCACATGCTAGTTTCAGATGCCTGCCTTTGCGGGCTTCTCACCGATGATGCAACTTCCAATCAAAACAACTCCATACCGTCCAAGAGTTGCCCAGACCTCTATAACTCCTATTACATAATAAATCGGGGCTTACTATTTGAATTTGAAAGTTGTAATTGGCCAACAAAAGGGATCTTATCAAAACATGTTTAAGACATCACTTCTGAATCACAGGCACAGCTTTAGGCACAGCTTTCTTGGGAAGAAGCTGCCAAAATTCATAGGCTGCTTTTTTTCAAAAGAAATAAGCGGGGAGCAAAAACTTGTTTCTTGAAAATCTAGCAGTCTGAGACCACTTAAACACAGGCAGCAGCTGTTTGATCCCTGCACTGCCGTAACAATTTGCCTTTTCTGAGAGCTCTCTCCACTACCACCATAAACTCAGAAGGTGCAGATTGTAGCAATAAATTTATCTTACCTACAGACAACAGTTCATCTAGTGCAGGTTTTCTAAGGGCTGGCAGAATACAGCCCTGAGTAACAGCATCCTTTCACTACCAAAAGAAGGTATTTGTTTCCTCCTACCTGAGAGATCATGATGAATAAGGTCAGCAAAGTTGGGGTCATCACCCCACCAAAATATCCATAGCTCCCTGCGTCCAGGTCTCTGGTCTCGGCGCCAAACACTGAGTACGTCCGCCTTCAGACAGCGACTGAAACTGCTCAAAATAGGGTCCTCTTCCGTGACCGGAAAGAGAATTGGGGCAGATGTTGGACCCTGCCATACATATCGCTTCCATTTAATCCCAGTTAGATCAGCCTAAGGGAAGGAAAAGAACAACTGTCAGACGCAGTGGTAGGTACCTCCCCAACAGAAACATCTTGCTGTAACAAGATGATGGCACAGGAAGAGGCGGGTGGAAGGAAGAAAGGAAGGATTAATCCAACAAAATTTAACAGAAACCATACTTCTAAGTTCTGTGTACTGGAAAAAAATCAGGCATCCTGTTTTAAAATCTCCTTTAACAACTGCAGTAAAGCAAGAGCTGTTCATTTTCACTGCAGCTTTAAGATTACAGAGAGAAAAGTCAGATTTGATTTAAAATTTAAAAAGTGAAAGGCGAGTGAATAATGTCATTATTTGCAGACCGCAACTGTCCAATCTACTAAACACTTGCCTTAGCAAAGAACGTCTTTCTCTTTGCTTACACACTACCTTTTCAATCCAAGATTAAGGAAATGGGTGATATACTAAATCTAACTCAAGCATACATTCTTGCAGTTGTCTACTACTTCGGAAAATTTTAGAAGTTCCTCCATTGTAAAAAATTCTCTGTATCTCACGCAGAGAGCCTCTCAAGTACACTTATTTTACCATGAGCTATCACACTTTTCATTTCTCACACCACATTTTTAGAATTTAAGTCCTGTTTTTATCGTTAAATTACGTTTCAGACTTGCATCCACATTGATTACGATCCACTAAATCCCCTTCTAGGCAAAAATTCATTTGACTTTATAAAGTAAAAGAGTTACTACTCTACGTAATGGGAAACAGACAATTCCCGGATTATCTACAATGCAATACCATACCAAGTTTTAGCGCTGAGGTTTTTCACCTGAGGACAGTCACCTTAAGGCAGGTAAGGGGAAGCATTGCCCCTGGGTTCTCTTCGAGAAGGGAGACCAAGGTCGGCTGGCATTTGCTAAGGAGTCGCTAGTTTTTTTTCTTCCCAATATGACAACACACAAAGGTTACTGCAACATTTAAACCTAACATGGCAACCTTCCTACCTTCAAAAGGAGAAGCAATTTAGGCGAAAGGTAGGGAGCCTGCAACAGTTGATACTTTAGAAAGACTTTAAGATTTAAAAACGCACTACTAATATGGAGCTGCAGGCCTGATGCAGGCTGCAGACATGTTCAGGCTGTCCAGATTCCCCTCCCTCCAAAAAAATATCAGTACCACAGCTTGGCACAGGTTTTTACTCATAACAATCTCTAGAATAAAAAATACCAGGCACCCAGCTAAGATTAGCTAATTTGCATTAAAAAGCAGATGAAACAGCTCAGCGCAGCCACCAAAATTACATCACAGTCCGGTTAAATCAAATTTACTTTGGGAGCTACGAAAATCAACAATTTGAACGAGTTCACGCTTGGGCTGAAAAAAAAAAAAAAAAAAAAAAAAAAAGACCACAAAATGGTGCACAACACAACACAAGATACCACCGCTTCGCAGGGAGCGCATCACCAAAAGCAGACCTCCAGAATAAAAGCAAGCAGTAGGAGAGACCGCTTTAAAAAGCAGGGAAGAAGGGAGGTTTGGGCTCGGATTTGCCTGGGATGTCACGAGTGGGGAGCGAAAAAGAGAAAGTTCCCCGAGACGCGGGGCTGAACAGAAGAAGGAGCAAAGCAGATCTCCTTACCTCCTGCGAGAAATAGCACGCTCGGGAGATAGGGAGAAAGGAGGAAAAGTTGCAGGCGAGGAAAGGGAAGGAAAAGGCGAGTTGCAGGGAGGCTACTACCCAGGAAGAAAGCGGAGGGAGGGGCGAGGCTAGACAGACAGCGATGGAGGGGGAACCGGAGGGGCATGGGAGAGTTGGCTGGCTCCAGGCAGGGCCTACTCCGAGGACTCATCCAACAGAAGCTATGCTAAAAATGGCTGCTTTGCTTCCACTACCCCTTCCTCCCCTCCCCCCAGCCTCCTCTCCCTCTCCCTCCCGGTCTGTCGTGCGTGGCCCAGGCTTACCAGGCAGAAGAGGTTGGAATGGCAATCCTCCAGGCTGGCCCCGTTCGGCACGAAGCAGGAACTCATCCTCACAGCCACAACCCACACGCCATTATCCCACAGCCTCCGACAAGAAAGAAAGAGACAGACAGAGAGCGAGAGAGAGACAGACAGCGAGAGGGGACGGGGGGAGGGGGCTGCGCGCACGCACAAATAATAATACAATTAAATAAGGGATTTACATACAGACAGGCACGCACGCGAAATAGTGGCGGGATAAATAACCCGGGAGGAGAGTGGTATCGGAGAGGGGCCGGGGTGGGGGGGGACGGGGAAGGGTAAAGCCACCGTGGAAGGGGAGAACAGAGAGAGGGAGGTGGTAAGTAATCCAACGACGGGAGATTAAGATTAAAATCCTCCCTGTTCCTCTTGTCTTCTCGTTCGCATAAGGAGGGGAGGGAGAGGAGGTAAGGTGAAGGGGTAATTGATCCAACAAGAGAATAAAAATGGGGTAATTAATCCGGGGGGGGGGGGGGGGGGGAGGTGATCAAAATCCTCCCTGTTCCTCTTGTCTTCTCGTTCGCATAAGGAGGGGAGGGAGAGGAGGTAAGGTGAAGGGGTAATTGATCCAACAAGAGAATAAAAATGGGGTAATTAATCCGGGGGGAGGGAGGGGGGGAAGCTAGGGGTAAAAATTGGTTGACATCCCTCCTGCCTCTCTTCTCAGATGCCAAGCAAGAGAAGTAGGAAAAAATAAATAATCCAGTGGGGGCAGTTAATCCAGAAACCTCCCTCCTCTTCCTCCTGTTTCTTTAGTCATCAGATGAGAAAGGGGCAAATTGTGGAATGACTGGGAAGGATGGGCCGTGGGAGAGAGAAAAATCCAGGCTCGTCTCTTCGGAGTCCGAGGGCAACAGGGTGTGGGGGGGTCAGATTCTTCTCCCCTGCTCCAAAAATATTCCAAATAAATTAAAATTTAAAATCATAAAAACAAACTTCAAGGGTCAGAAGCGAGGCGAGTCTGAAGAATTCGTAAAGGCAGGACAAGAAAAATTTCCTGGGGTGTACCCCGAAAAAACATCTGCGGGGGCAGGAGAGGGGGGAAGGTATTCCTTGAGCGAGAAAGGCCGCAAAAGTCTCCTTAGCAGCCCGGCGGGGGGGTAAATTCCCCCTTGGAAACCCCCCCCTCCCCAAAAAGAAAGACTCTTCGCAGAGAGGGTGAAACCAAAATATCCTCCGTTGGGTAAAAATCCTTCGGTGGGGAAAGGAGGGAGGGGGAGAGGGGTGGAAGGAGGAAATTGCGGGTGACCCTCGAAGTCTCTTCGGGGAAGGATGGAGGAGTCTCCCAGAGGCCGATCCCCAGTCTTTTCGGGGGAGGAGGAAGGGGTAAATCGCAGAGTGTCTTCAGGGAGGCTCGCCCCCCCCCAGCTGTCCTCCGGGGCCGAGGGAGCCCCACAAAGTCCACAGGGCTGGGCGGGTCTCTTCAGGGGAGCCCGGACCCCGCCAAGTTACCGACGAGAGCCGGC
>NW_009258884.1:1348880-1380268 GCF_000687185.1 Egretta garzetta
GTCCCACCGAGCAAAAAAAACCCCGCCCGCCCTTGGCTCCCCTCCCGCAAACTTCGCCTCCTGGCAGAGGCTTCCCGAGCGCGGTGCTCAGTACTGGGCAAATTCCATGCTAAGGAAAGATAGGGAAAGCTGGCATTAGTATTTAATGCAAGCGTTAATGCTTTCGCAGACAGACGTTATATCTGCTGGAGCAGAACTGTACTCCAAAATACAGTTTTTTTCATGCATACATATTGTGAGGATGAAGTAGGTGGTTTCTCTGTTACTATACACACAGATTTGCAGAAGGGCTTTGAGATTATTCAGAATTAAGATGCTACAGTGACAGCGAAAGCTATTTTTAAGAGATGTTTGGAAAGCGTATGCGTCTCGTTAATCCTCTCATATTACCTATTAATTTTCTATGCAATGGTGTGCCCATAGGATGTAAAATTTTAAGTTACTATATACACAATTTGAGGTTAAAGTGAAAATGCAGACGAGTGTAAAGCGCCTAAAGTAAAAGAAAGACTTGAATGTCTCAGCTAACATGACATTCACGTTAAAATACGATACGTTCATGCAACAGCAGCACATTGCATCACAACTATGCAACATGATGATGTTTCAAAGGCCCTGCAAATTATTTCAGGACTCACGAACAAGACGAGCGGCAACCTTCTGCAAATGTCTTGATAGAGTAGGAGGAAAGAAGGACACTCTATAAATAAATTTATATGATAAGTTTTAAAAAAAGTGAGGCTAGATATTTTCACCGAGAGAAACTTTGAAGATTTACTCACACTAAGACTATTTTTGTATGTCAGTGTAGGCAAGCAAGAGTCTTCTTTTTATCTAAATAGAACCAGAGTATTTTTAACGCAGGAGATTCATTCCCTCACTGATCATCGAAACACGGCAGCTGGGGACGGAGCCGGGATGCGGGGGGGAGGGCGTGTGGAACCAAACCCCTTTCCAAGGGGAACAGATGGTTTTCTCTGCGGTGGCTGCAGACGAGGACCGCGGTGCAAGGAGGATTTGCTCTGCGCCGGCGCTCAGAACCCGCTCCTCCACGCTGCCGGGGGTGCCGAGGGGCACGCGAAGGCCCTCCAAAGTTTCAGCATGGCCCTTCAGTCATTAGAGCCATTATCCCACTGCACAGTGAGATGTTATTAAGTCACGCTTCCCGAAAGAGAAATCCAGCGCTTTGAAGGAAATAAAAGCAAGCAACATTTGGCATTAGTAGACAAGACCTGGTATGGTTTTCCCTCTAAGGAAGAAAAAGTATCCTTTGGTAAAACTGGGATTTGGTAGAGGGAATGGAAATCCAGTGACTCAGTGTGGGCTTGATGCACAGCCAGCGCACTCTCCCATTTCCCCACTGATTTCAGGATGACACCAAATTTTCACTAGCTGAGAATCCCTTTCCGTTGCCTGAAACAGCACAGCTCAACGTGGGGAAGAGAGATTAATCTAGTGTCTAGCACTGGGTTTGGCATTGATTCACTTCACAGTTTTGAGGAACCCAGCTTCTGTGTCTCACTTTGCTTATTCGTAAAATGATCTGGTTCATTAGTACTTACGTATCGGTCACAATAAATACTTATATAGGATCCCAGCACAGTCAAGTGCAGAACATGATTTTTTTTTCAAGTAAACATAAATACAGGATAAAGAACTAAGAAAATATTGACAGAAGAGGAAAGAAAACTAACACATCAACTAGAGACGTTTTTAAGAGTCCTTCCCTTCCCGCTCCGTGTCTGACTTACAGAACCTATACGCCGCCAGCTTTCCCAGTTACACAGGCAGCACTAACAGTAAGGCACACAGGGGAACAGGCATAGCCATGTTTGGCAAATTTTGGACCTGAGGCATCGCTTGCCCTTTGCATACTGTACATGCTATTTGGGAAATGAAGCCTCTTTAAAAAATGGGGAGGAGGCAGATTGAAAAAAAAAAAACCCATTGTGGAAAAAATGCTATTGAAAATATGCTTTCTATTTGTTAGATAGGTGCTTACCTAGTTCTCATCTCTGCAACTTCCAGAAGTGCATTAAGCTGCATAATTAGCATCTGTCACATGGAGCCTTTTCCTTCCCTCTTCCTCTCCCTAGAGGGAAACTGCATGAAGAGATTTTAATATAAATTTTAGTATATACACTGTGCACTGCACTCATATTAGGAAAGATAGTCAGGTGAGTTTCTGCTCAATCTTAGGTTCATCTTTGTGTAATATCAACTTCACCAGTTAAAAAAAATGCTACTGACCCAATTTAAAAATTAACTAGTCTTTTGGAAAGACAACGGTAGCGGGGGCGGGGGTGAGATGATCCTCGTTGCATCAGATTCAAACCAACGGAATTGTTGGGAACTGGGCAGTTAACGTTAGGCACTCGTCCCGGTGTTAGATCCTTATGCTCTCACACAGTCACATGGAAACATTGAGCCAAAAGTAGTATGGGATTGATGATTTTCCCTTTAGTCAAAAGTATTTATTTTGACAGGGTTAACGATATTTTGAAAAGCATCAAAACAAAGAGTAGGACTTTATATTGCTTTTTCATTCACATTAAAAGATACTCCAGTGTTGAATATAAAAAGTCAATGGGCTACAGCATCTCCTAGTGAATCTCTGTAGACGAACTTAAAAGAAGATGCTACCTTTTAGAAATAAAGCCTAAAAAGAAAGAAATGCAGCTTAAGAACAATAGCGACATGAAAAACAATGACATTGCTTAGCATTTGATTTCCATTTGGGCTCTCTTCTGATTTTTCAAAGTATTTATTTTCTACTTAATCAGTTCAAAGAAAATCGAGATTATAGGATCGAACATACTGCCAACAACCTGAGGTATGAAGTGCAGACTGAATGCTTAAACTTCAGCTACAGAGGTGGTAATTATTGTAATTGGTCCATGTGAAGCAAATATATCAAGTCATATAGAGTTCAAACTCATGCCAGTCAGTCTCCAGTTGGCACCGACAGTTCTATCGGGAGGATACAGAGGTCTCAGCAGGACTTATTATTGGCAACTGTTCAACAGTTCTCTTCTCCAAATGGTTTCAAGGGGATTTGGGTTGGAAGAAAGATAATTTTTAACAAATTAAACTACCTAGAAATGGCTAGATGCCCAGAGCCACCTAGTCTGCATTAGTCACTACTACCAAACAATTTTAAACAGAAGATTAAAAATATCATTGCTGTAAAGAAATGTCTGTCCAGCTTTAACGATATGATCAGATCACTGCAAAGTTACCCAAACATGTACTGTACACCATACTACAAGTTTGTACATAAATACGTCCAGAGTAAAAGGTATAGCAGAATATCTACAGGGCGTGTGTTTTCACACAGTGTGTTTCTCAGAAAACAACTAGCTCAAGCTACTGGAATGCAAATATTCCTATAAGGGCATGCCATATAGTTTCCAAAAATCAGAAGACCACTTACTTTTTAATTAAAAGCGACAATAGCAGAGCCCCCATAGGAGATAAGAGCAGGGGGGCTGTTTATTTCCCATTAGTATTTATCTTACAGCATTTGTAAGGTGTCCACTATTGCGGCATAAAACATAATTTAGATTTGCACTGAGAGTTTTCACAGAAGACTCCGCTCTGTGCCATATTGATGCTCAGCTCCTTTGTTTAGATTTTGCAAGGACGCTTTTTTCAAATGGTGAATGTGTCATTTTTAGCAGAGGTCTCCAAGAGAAGATTTGAGTTTAATGCACAGCAATAAAAAGAGGAATATGAGAATTCTTGCTCTCTTTAGTGTCAGCTTTGGTTAAGACGTATGAATGCACATGAATAGTCTTGTCAGAATCTCTGGGGCTGCTGACACTCAGGATCTAACATATTATTACTTCAGACCAGAACATTAGCTGCTATGCAGTAAAAAAAAAATTGTTATGTATTTCTCTGGTTCGAAATCTCTGAACAGAACTTTTCTGCTGTGAAAATACAATGCTTATTCTTTCCAATCTGAGATGAATGACTGTACACACTCTTTAAATCTGCAGCAGGAAAAACAAAACAGATCATCATTTAATGCCTGATCTTGCACCTTTTACTCATGGAAAGGATCCTGGTTAACTCTCATAGAGACTGTACAAGCAAGTATGACATCCTTGCAAAGGATGCATGCTTAGCAGAAGAAAGGTTCTAGCATTTCTAGCTGCTATTTTATACCACTGAAAGTTTCTCTGAATTACTAGTTTCAGATGAAAATAAGCTAATTAAAGAATTTACTTAAGATAATTTTCATTCAAATGTCAGTACCTATCAACTCTGGATACCACTACAGTGGAAAGGTTCATTCACCAGAAGCAAAAATCTTACAATGTGCTTCTGGCTGAGTGAAGAGAAAATAAATTTCAGACTTTTTGTTGTTGTTGTTGTTAACAATTTGTCGCCAAATAAATTGAAATTCTTTGAAAGCATTAAAATTAGTTTAATCAGTATGTTTGTCTTCTGAAATCTGAGATAAATGAGTACCTTTCATTTATAGTGCAACCAAAGAGAATATCCTGCACTTCGCAATGGAAACTACCTTTAGTCCACATTCAGGAGTTACAGCATGTCAGACAAAGAAACTGATGGGTTTGGTGCACTAAATGATAGCAGACCTTTACATATGTGAAGTGCAACAGATGGGCTTCCAAGAAGAGCATAATGACTGGCAGACAGTACACTTCGTTAGAGTGGCTTGGAATGTCTTCAGCAATTACACAGAGCGTGTTTTGGAGGGGAAGCCCTGTCATCCCTATGATTCTTCTCATGTAAATAGCTGTGATTTCCCTGTTTAGAAGCTAAAAAATGGTATCTTCTGAAACCCGACGAGCTAGCCAATGAACTGGAAAAGGAAGCACCTTTGGCCTTCCCAAGACTATCACATACTATCATATATCCAAACATTTTGTCACCTAAGAAAACAAAGTAGAAAAGTAAGTAGAAAAAAATATATCATAATTAAAAGGAAACAACTTTGGGCATGAAACTGTAAAGCTTAATCCACAGCCAAATATTCCACGGAAATGAAATTTATGAAAAAGGGAAGGCTTGAAACAAGGTCCTTCAGACATTTAGGAGCTGGGATGTCTACAAATACAATATGTGGACTATCTAGGGGGAAAAAAGCCCCAAAAGACTAAATTACTGAATTACAACCTCCTTCCTTTGGGAAACTGGCAATTTTTGAAGAGTTCTCTTCAGCCTGAAACACTGTGGCTACAGTTCTTCAGGGCAGGGTAAAGTGAGCTTTTCTGAGAGCGCAACAGAGTCTTTTCGTTTTCATAGATAAGGTATTCCACAAGCCAGCAATTAAGAGTTTTAATAAACAAGAAGAGCAATAAAATGCTAATCTTTAATACTGTATATGTGGGTTAGAAAAATATAACTTCTATCCCCCCATCCCTTCCCCCTAATCCTAGAATTAGTCTTTTCTGTTACAAAATCTTCCCCACCAAATTCACCCGAAGTAAAATTTTGTGTGGTGACATAAATGCAACCCAAACGTGTCCTTTAACAACGTAACTTAAATGTTGATGGAATCATAACTGCATTACTCCCTCTCCAATTAGCAGCAGCATTCTTTATGTTTGCTTATGAAGCGGAAACTGTTCGCTTGTCACTACAAAGACCTTCTGTAGAGGACTTAAAAAAACAGCCACAGCAATTAAAATGACAACAACAGAGGTAGATTGGTCACATTAGGACAGAAAATATCCAGCTGTTTCTTTCCAGCAAACGGATACACCAACTATCTGAAATCTTATGACCAAATTTTGTCAGTCTACATAATGCTGATGGGTATTCTGGCAAAAGTACGGATTTCCAAGAAAGGAATAGACTAATACAGAACTAAATCTAACCTCACAGACTGATTTATTTTTTTTCCACCCAATCTGGATTGTCACTCATCCTTTTTTACCCATACAAATTTCCCTTTTTGCTAGAGTTATAGATACTCTATTCTGTGAGAAGTTCTCTAAAATCTAAGAAAAATTGACTTGATTTTTGTCATCCAAAATAAGCAAAGCAAAAAGCAAACTGATAGGGTTAGGACAAGTAAATTAGATTTTAAACTTATTTACTTTAGTTATGTTAAAAACACTTAAAGAGTTAATTAAGACCGTAAGTCTCATTACACCCAGGCTATTACTTATAAAACGCTAACCTCTGTTATAATCACATCTGTCTATGCTGCTGGTTCCTGCCCGTTCTGCTTCACAACAGCAATAGCACGGGGAGTTACTTTTAATACATGTAAGGATTTTAAAAAAATATTTTAAACATGCATTTAAATAATAAAAAAAGTCTGAAAAGTAAATGCTTCAGGTTAGCTTTTTCTAGTTAAGATTATAGGGACTGAACATCTGAAGCAATAAGGTAGGTTTGATTTCTAATACAGCAAGAAAGACCATGAGAAAATAAGCAACACATACAGAACCAGCCATTCAGGGGGAAAAAAAAACCCAAACCCTGTCTGTAGAATCCACCTACAGATACGTCCTTGGAGAAAAACTGATGAAAAAATTATCTGGAAGATTTTCATTGCTGTTTCTTTTCTGGAAGTCTTTGCCTCTCATAGCAGCGCAGACATGGCAAGTGATATGCATCAGGATTCAGCCACGCATTATATTTTGCACATCAAGTTAAGTTGCTTATCCATGACTTTTTAGGCAAACACCGGAATGCAGAAAACTTCAGCTGTTACATATAGAATATATGGGCATTTCACTCCTTACTTTACATTTAGAAAGAGCAGCAGATAATGAGCTCAACCATTACATTGAGAATAATTTTCATCTGCAAGTTCAGGAGTATCTCTGGCTCCTTATCTGGTTGGTGAACCAGAACTTACAGGTAGCTCATAACATTTGTCTTCTGAGTCGTGTTTCTCTCCAGAGTAATTGCTATAAGTGGGCAAAAGCTTTAATGTCGTCTTCTTTATACCTTCAGCCATAATGCTTTTGGTAAGCTGAGAACTTACAGACTCAAAACAATTACTGCAAAATACACAGGACAAGAAAGACAAAAAAATATTAAGAAACCCCAAACCCAATCTTTTCCCTTCCCTAAATTGCCAGAATTCATCTTCAGATTTCATGCCTGTAAATTAGGTAAAATACTTTCAGACTCCATTACCACCTTTCTGTATGTTTCATCTAATGTAATTGCTTGACAACAAGCATCTCCTTCTGGGGGAGTATTCTGTGGTGAATTTATTCACATCAGGAAAAACATCAGAAAGTGTCTCATTTTAAAGTCTGCAGATCAAGACACCAATGACAAACAATTCAGTGTGACAGCATAGCCAAGACACAACCTTTAACCATTCTGCAGTTTTGCAGACACATCAGTAATAAATCCCAAGCAATAAAAAAAAAAAAAAAAAAAAAAAAAAAAAAAAAAAAAAAAAAAAAAGTATGTTTGAGCAATATCTCGTAATTATTCTTTGCAGATGTTTGCTCTTTAATACTACAATGGAAAGAATGTTTTTTTTCCATCTGGCCAAGTAGTATCAGACACCATTTTTACTAAGACAATGAGCACAAGACTGTTCAGTCTCAAAAGGTAAATACCTTGACATTAGGCTGATAAAATAATTTTAGATTTTGTAATATATGTGTTTCAAACAATTAAAATTTATTTTGTAGCTTACAAAAATCTATTCACAAAAATACAGAAGCTTGTCATGCATTCTTTATTTTGAAAGAGTAACATTCATCCATGTAAACAGTCCAACTTAAATCACCGTGACTGCTTGCACAGGAAAATTACTGGATAAAGCAAATAGTATCTTATTGGAATGTATTGGAAACACAGAAATCAGAACATCTTTTGTGACTTGTTTTGCATCCTCCTGGAAGTCACATATATAACAGAGTGTGAAAGTAAAGCTTTACAATAACAAGACGTGAAGTAATAACTGTCCCTATGTTATTGTCTTTGTTGGCTAATTCACTCATATGTGTCTCGGAAAGGACTGGCTACCCATCACTAGGTCAGAAGGGAAAGTGCTATAACAATGGCTTAATAAGATGTCCATTGTTCCTCCAAAGTCCTAAGCTTTCAAATGCTCAGGAAGCTAAAGCTTTGAGTCACTCTCATAACTTACATACTCAAAACCAACCAGGTTTAGAAGGCATTGGGTACTAGAAATGCCATCTGCTTTCAAACACAATGGACCTTTCTGTTTGCAGAAGTCTTGCAGGATTCCACAGTGGAACAGAAGAGTCCAAATGTGGAAGACTTGAAAACTTGGCCCTGGAATGACTGCAAAATGCAAGTAAAGCACTAAATTGCAACTGCAATGTAGGAGCAGAGGTGGAGTTCTAGCTGGATGTTGAACCAAATCCCTTTGTATGAAGTGAATGACCACTACTTAATATCATATTTTAAAAAATCAGAATTCTATGATCCGACCAGTATAAAACTGGGTTCTATTTGTCCATATATCAAAGACTCTAGCAGGCTTAGTCAAAAAAGGTCTTTAAATAAGTAACTTTCTGGAAGATTGATTGACATTCATTAAGTACTGGATATGGTCGGAATATTAGCATGTTTCACAAAAGTGTAACTTTGTAATTTAATTCCAGTAAGGCTGCAGACCTTTGTAGAACTTGTAAAGCAGAAAACTAGGGAGAAGGCGAAACACTTCTCATGCAGGAAAGACCTAAAAGATTCAGTGAAGAAACTGATGGGAAGTGCCCTTCCTCTAAACACAGCCACCTGCATAGCCACAGGAACTACAGCGAAACAACCAAAAGGCTGTATGAATGATAAGACAGCAGCCATAGAGCAGGACATTCCACCGGCATATGGAAACTGAAAACACAAACTTCTGGATTACAGCATCTGGAAGTACAACAGCGAATAAAACCCCACTTCTGCCAGGTAGGGCAGGAACCTATGTCAACAAGAATCATGTACTCCTATTCTTGCTCAACAGATGTACTTCAGCTAGAGAGATAAACTACTTAAAAAATACATGGAAGGTACGTGCAAACTGGTTTGCTTCTTGTGCCTCTTTCGTTGTAGGGGAAGTGCACACTAGCCAGGATTCAGAATACCTTATTCTGTAGTAAGTGGGGAAAAAAAAAAAAAAAAAAAAAAAAGCAAGAGAAATCTTGTCAGTACACAATCGTCCAGTGTATTACAAGAAGATGGGAGGACAACATTAATAAAGCACAAGCAGAGATTGAAACCAATACATATATAAATTAGAATACAGTAAGTACACTTACCACTGAAAAAAATTGTAAGTAAATCTCCTGAGGAACGCTTTAAGACTATTTTCCTTTTTTCAAATCTACGTCATCAGTGAAGTCCTGTAAATGAATATTCTCTTGCAAATAGTGGTGGTCTTGACTTTTTGGCAACTGCACTAAGAACTGCCTTACAAAAAAGATCCCGTAAGTAGGTTTTATTCCTGTGAGTAATCTCGTCAAAGGGTGAGGAGAAAACATGAGCTAAAATTACTTGCACAATCAAGTTTCATAACTGTTCCTAGCCTACTGGTATTGGTCCTTTCCTTTCCCAAGCAGAAAAATGCACAAACTTTTCTCCTTCTTTCACTAACAGGAAAACAAAAAATCTGCTTATCCTTGGATATTTAGAGAGTTTGGAGGAGTTCAAAACAATGGAGCACTGTGTGTCCCACTCATCACATAGGCTCTGAAAAAAAAAAGTATGGAAAAGAATGCACAAAGTATGTAATTACCGTTTCACAAGATAATTTCATTATTAATACATCCCCAAAGATAGCATGCACAGTACCGCAGTTTAATTAGATGATAACTGGAGGGGGTTTGAATTTATGAGGTAATAAATATATTCTGGACTAATAAACTCCAAGGCTGAAGTGTTTATTAATCTAGAATATAAAGATTATACAGTTGATAGGAGACAACCTCACGTTGTACTAAGATGCCTATTTTTTATATATTTAAAAAATAATATTTTCCTTCTTTTGGGAGCTAGAGCAGAAAGCAAAGATTGCTGTGGATGGTACTGAACAATACATAGTTCAGCCACTATGTGTTCTCAAAGGCAAGACTATTTACATCTCAGAAGATGTTGCGTCTTCAAAGTTTCACCTTTTAATCAATTTGTCACCTCCTAAACTATTAAGTACTACAAATATACCCGCTATACTGTGCCTTCTGACAGCTGTCAGTCCCTTACTGCGATGGCAAGGAAGAACAGTTTCCTTTGTAGGATAACCAGAGCTTTTACAAGACTAACAGACCCCTCCCCTGCTCCCCTCAAATACTCAATTCTGTCTCTATTTTCCTGCTTTTGGATTCACCTGCAAGACTACACCATGTGGTGAGCAAGCACATCAATTTTAGTGTCTCGTTAAATTTTTTTCTTTCCTTAAAATCATTCTATAAACTTTTTGCCTAGTACAGCACATTAAGGATTTGGAAACTAACTGTTCACCACTGTGAGGATTTATATCCCAAACAGCTGTGCCAAGAAGTCAGAGGAATCAAATGGCATAATCTATTAACTTGTCTTCGGGTAGTTACAACTAGAGCTTTATAAATTGCCGTAGAGTTCAGTCCATTTAAACTACATTTCTCTGTTATTTTAAGTGTCGATGTCCCACACAGGCAAGATAGAAGGCCAAATTTAGTCCAGGAAAAAGTGTGCATGATTGAAGTTAAAGACCAGGTTGCTTAAGCCAAAGCTAAATTTAGGCCTGAGAGAACTACAGAGAAAGAAAAAGGAAGAAACATTAGGAGGAATAGTGTATAGCACCCTCACCTTGCAGATGAAACAAGACTGACAAATGCAGAGGGAATCCTATCCACGCAGGGCTGGGTGATGTCACTGCGGTGACGTTAATGGACGAACCCAGGAAAACGCTGAATCTGCCAAAAGAGCACACTGGGGCAGAAGCAAAGGGAGGAGGAAAGGGGCTACATCACATCTTAGATTTGTTGGCAAGAAGAAATCCTGCTTCTCTGAGCCAGTCCATGTTGAGTGATAGCCGTAAGAAAGTTGCGTTACTGAGGGCTGTAAAGATTTACAGATACTTAAGAAAATGTTTATGACTTAGCTTAGGCGATCCAAATATAACTGGCCATGGGTTCAGCCAGCTTCCAGTCTGGGCCCATAGGTTCAAAGAAAAGGCCTTAGCACTAAATCTTGAGAAGACTATACAGATAATTAATGGAAGATGATGATGACGGCCATTTCCAAAGCTCCTGCTTTTTAATTCCCAGGCTTATATAATCTCTCCAAAGGAAACAAGCAACAGAGCTAACTTTCCAATATTAAATCTCTAGGCAGTATGTTATTCATACAGCTTATGTAGATGTCTTTACCCTCTGGAAAAACAAAGTTTAAGAAAAATGGTTCTATCTTTGGGGAACAGTTTAAGTCTCAGGATAACTACATTAGGAAATCTAACTCTATTACTTTGTATCTTACATTTTATTACTAGATTGGTAATAGGAAATTACCAAATAAAATTGGTATTTTACTTGGTAATTTTTTTCCGTGGGCCTCGTCTAATATGAAAGATGGTGATCATCAAATTTATTCAAGTTTTCCTGTCAACAACATCATTAACCAAATCCCTCAATTTCAAAGTAAATAAAAGCATCTGGGCTTCTCGCACAGCAAGACTGACTTGCATATTTAAGCCTCATATATAGATGAATTTGCACTGGACCAAATTTGCATATTAATGAAGGACTAATTGCTCTTTGCAGTCAATTTTATGCAGATGAATTTACTCCTCTCAGTACAATTTTCATAATGTTCAGAAAGAACCAAAAAATGCAAAACTTTTTAAAAAGTACACAAATGTTAGACAATCAAGGAAGAAATATCATAATGACATCAAACAGCTTTACATTAAATTGTATATAATTCATCTTTTATATTGTTGCTTTATTTTAACAGCCTCCCACAAAGAACAGAGCAATTCATAGAATAACTTCAGCCTATTCCCCCTCCTCGGTCTCAAATTTTAACAGCTTGTAACAACCCATTATATTATCTTGTTTCCAGCTGGAAGGATGGAGCCTGAATTTTTAGGAGAAGTTAAATTTGCCAAACAGGAATTTATTTTCTCTCAGTCATCCTCATGCCACAGGTCAGTTAGGAGATACCCTGCCCCCATGATTTTAAGGTAGTTTCTACCCAGTTTTGCACTATTATGAAAAAGCTCAAGGCCCAAGAGGAAAGGAAGTGGAAATGGAAGGAGAGAAAAATGATGATTCAATGTGTACATTCAGGTCTGGCTAAAAAGAGGAAAACTGAAGGATTTGGGAGAAAGTTCAAGATGAAGTAAACAAATAAAAGAGAAAAATGCCACACAAATGTACCTGAGAAAAAGTAAAAGAACAGTAAAGATATGGAAACAAGAATCAAAGGATAGAAGACACATAAAGAAAGAGATATAAAAGAAGATGGGAAACATACAGGCTTTCCTAATTCTGTCAGAACATAAGGGCAGAGCTAGCAGAAAAGCATTAGGAATCTGAATTTGCATGTATAGCCTTCCGCTTGCCAAAGAGAAAAGCCTTATTTTAACCGTGAAGACTGATAACCATAATATTTACATGTATCATAAAATCACTTGCAGAAGGCGATTTTAATCAGAAAAGGAACAGCATAAAAGTTCTATCTTTCAATGACTTCAAGGCCTCTTGTAGAAGGAACATGTGAATATGGTTCACAGTCACCCTATCTGCCATATCCTTGATTGCATTTGTTGCCCTTCTCTACAGCTTTTGCTGTTTTAACATACCCTTTTTAAGACACAGAGCAATCAAGATGCAGATACATGATGGTTTTATAGTGGTATCAAAAAGCTTCTCGTGTTTTTTCTCTATTTCTTTTCTAATAATTCCCAGCATCCTACTTGCTCTCTGGACCACACAGCATTGAGCTAACAGATCTCCTGTAATCCCACAGTTTTGTTTCTGAGAAGCACTAGTTTATAACCATCACGATATTTCATTATTAAAATAAAATTGTCTTCAGTATGAATATCTTTTGACTGAGCGATCGAGTCCTTCCCAAAGAAGAATCAGAATAGTTCCTGACCCTCAGATGCAAAGTGAAGGGAGCAGAGAAAAACTGCCGGAAGGTCGCTTTGCAGTCTCTCCTTTTGGTCTTTCCAACCTTGATGACAGAAGCCACAACATATGGAGCATTTCTGAGGGATACGCTCCTCCCATGTGCAATAAAGGCAATGGTTATACCAAGGCACAATCTAGCCATTTAAAAAAAAAAAAAAAAAAAAAAAAAAAAGAAAAAGGCTTTAGGGCAGAAGAGTTGGCAGAAAATATCAAACTGAGTGGAAGGACAGGGAAAATGACCAAGAAGCTTTCACTGGCATTCAAAAAAAGAACAGACCACAGAACAAAGACAAACAGAGTTATAAAATAATAACACTAATAATTGGAAAAGAATGAAAAACACTCTACCAGGACAATATTGCAATGCTACTGCTAAAGAATTTTCACCAAGGAAACAAGACTTCAGCTCAGCTCATCAGCCTGGAGGACTTGCTTTTAAAGTTATTTGAAAACAAACCACAGTCTTTTGTGTACTTTGAAAATACAGCTTTTATTCTGGATTATGAATTCAAAACGTCTTTCTATTTTGCTCATAGAGAGGAAGGAAGGGAAATGCGTCCTCCTTTATAACTTATGTATATAGCTTTTGAAAACCTGCTATGGGCACTCCCCCTTTTTTTCCAAAAGACGTCTGGTTCAAGTGATTAATGCTGTGTGAATGTAAACAAAGATAATTATTCAAACAAGAACAAGATGTTCCACCCAAAATGATTAGCTTCTTCAGTGGATGAGATGCCTACATCTAATCATCAAGAAAGGTTAACCTGACCAGATTTAATTAGCTACTTAATACAGTAAAAAAGATGCATATATAATTGGTGAGGAAAAGACTGCAGAAGCAACACTGAATCCAACCAAAATACCTCCATCAAGCCCAAAGCCTGGGCTGTTTTTACATAATTACACTGATGTAACAATTCCCAAGTTTTTATATCCACTATACATACTTTTGCAATTGTCTATGTGGACCTTCGCCTTGATTAATAATAAACATATATTAAACAAACAAAAAAAAAGCAAGAAACAACATGCCTAAAATTCAATGAGAAGATGAACCCGGTGACATTTCTTAACACTGTGCTTCAAATTCATAGACAAAGCCAGCTGGTTTGTACAAATTATTTGAGGACCACAGCCTTAAAGTGAAATAAGTTACTGTTTCCATAATCAAAAGAAGTAAAAGATGTTCAGCACTTTTTTGGAACCACGGCTGCTCAACTAACCCCTGCAAAGCAAAGTTGTGATTCTGAATTAAGAGACAGCTCTTCCCGCTTAAGTGTATTTTAATAGCTACTTCCCTTCAGATGTTTTCAAGTTTTGTGGGTATCATAAATATTAAGAACCGAGCGATACATTTCAGAAGGCAGTTCTCATTAATCTGCTCGCATTTGATTTCTGAATGAGAAGGACTATGTCTTATGAAAGACTTTTAATATATACATAAGGAGATCTCAGCCAGCCATTTGCAACACAGAGTTGATCTTTTCAGTGAAAAAAAAATACCGGTCTCACTCTGGAATATTTCCCTAATAATGAAATGAAAGCTTTCTATTACAATAATAAAACAACTTGCAAGTAGTTAAATGTTATATATTGGGAATACGGCAAAATATATTGCATATCAAAGAACATTAGGAAATTTTAATGGCCTTGTATCTCTGGCTAACATGTATAGCGCTTGCTGGTTGAGGCAGGTTTATCTCAAAGTGTTACCAAATGAGTTTTAAAGTGGAAGACAGGGCATCAGACCTTGCCTTTTCTTTCAGCAAAGTTTAAACATCCTTAAAAATAAACAATCCAGTGCAAACCAACATATCTGATATTGATTTATTCTATTCATAAAAAGTAACAACATAATGGTAAATTCAATCTATTCAATGAGAAGTTATGAGCTTAAATATATCAAAAGAACTACGAAAGCTAATATATAGTGATTAAATAACAATCTGTGAGAAGAAGACACACAACTTTCAATTCCATTATACTGAAATGATATACTGATGAAACCCAAGCTTTTGAATTGTTTCAAAGGGAGCTGCAGCCATTTGCCCTTTTTAGCAGCTTGGAAGTTCACAAGGAAAGATTAATTTATCATGTAACTGAAGTATATCTCAAAATAAAGTTTTTGATTAAAATCTGCATTTCCGAGCCTCCTGGCAGTGCCAGTATTGCTGAAACAGGACATCATCTGCAACGTCAGCAATTCTGGAATGCGATGCCATAAACTGTAGATCAATTTTGTCCTACTTTAATATTAGTTTAACAATAAAAGAAGAACTTTGATGTTTAATATTTAAATAGTATAATTACTCCTTTAGAACTAAGTCCAGAAGGACTGTTCATGGGTACACAATGAGAAACAACAGTGAAGAGAATGTGGTTTTGCTACACCAGGAGGCTTTAATCTGTAGGGCCCAGTTGAAAGGTACAACATAATTTCTGTGTGCTGCAGAAGATTCTACAGAGACTCTTTAGAAGGGGAAATGCCCTCCCACAATGAGGATGATGCCAGTGGATCCATGCACAAAATTGAACAACAAAGCTTAAATACTGTCAAAGCAGGGAACTGTGAACAATATCCATTACAGTTGCTCAGAAATCATCACCAGCTGGCTATCCTGGTGCCTTGGTTTTGAAACCCAGACACAAGGGTTGCTTTCTTCATCAATTTTTCAAGTGAAGCTTTAAGCAAGCAAAGCCACCCTTTCTCTTTTCCCCTCTCCCCTACCTTTTGTTGTTTCAGGATGGATGAACACAGAAATATTTAGATTTTGGGGAGAAATGCCTATAATTATGAGCTAAGTATTCTCTATGAACATCTAGTGAATTAGTATTTTTTCTGTGTTGGAGGAAGGTTAGACAGAGGTAAGTTCTGCACCTGCGCTACAACCAGGGAATGCAAGGTGATTATAACTGCAACTGTCAGTTTTTGCCAACCATACCGGACACCAGAAATACAAAAACATTTCCCACTACTTAAATAGATCCAAGGTGCTACTGTAAATACAAAGACAAATACAATTATCTGCTGTAACAGAAAAAACTCCAGTATGTTCAAGGAAAGGCGAGAGAAAGATGTCATTCATTTTGAGTGAGAATGCTGTTTGCCAAATCAAGCAATTACAGAGTTACACCCACCGAGTGAGAGAAAGATGTCATTCATTTTGAGTGTTTGTCAAATCAAGCAATTACAGAGTTACACCCACCGAGGAAGGATGAGAGAGTGATAGAGGGATGTAGGCTGAACTATGACTCTGTAGTGCAAGGAATGTTCAAAGTAACAGGAGTTCTGCGATGCAGAAGACAGACATGGTAACATGACTTCTAGTGGGGGGATCACAGCAACTGCCTACATAGACTCTTAACCCAGCAGTGCACTGCACTATGCAGCCTTTGCCACCATGTTTCATATACATTACAAGCTATGCACTGGAACTACATAATGGTTAGCTAATTAAGAAGTCAATTATTTATAGCACTTTGCCTTCATTTGCTCCAGAAATTTTAAAAAACAAAACCAAAGGGTAATGAATAGAAAAAGAAAATAAGAGAAAGTTTCATGATTTAGGCAGACTAATATTATCTAGGGAACTGAATACTACCGCTACTTCTACCACGGAGTTCCAGTGCAACGAAAGGTAAGTTATCATAAGCCATGCTCTTCAACATTCAGCTACTAATTGGGCTCTCAACATGAAAGCATCATTACATGTAAAGCTATGTAAACTATTACATGTAAACTATTTCAGCCCTATTGCCAGGGATGGGACATTGCACAGTTCAATTACAGGAAGGAACCGTGACAGCTGGATTAGGCTCAGGGAACAGATTCATCTGAGCTTTTAGCTGCTGAGGTCTATCAATCTGCTTACATGGTGGTAGATGCAGACTCTAAAAGAGATTCTCTCCTGCAGTTTTCCTTCTAAAATGCCAAATTTGTAGCTACATTTAAGTATTAGTACAGGCTAAGGTCTTTCACACAGCGGCAGTAGGATACAATGTCTCAGATTTGAGGTATCCTCCTAGCTGGGTCTGTCTGCATTAACTGTAAACTGGAGCCACGGCTCATTCTCTCCACCCGCTACTTCACATGGGCTTGACTTCAGCCTGTGCGTGCACTGAAGTGGGTACTTGCAGGTATAAGGCTTGTAGATCGCTAGTATAGGACAGAGACCAGGGTGATTCATCTACGTAGCCAGGGCCTACAAAGGTTTTGCTAAACACATACATGCTCAAAAAGAAAAAAAGCTAATTGGCACTCTTGAGAAGGCAGAGTTTGCAGTCCCACCAGTATCATTAAGAAATGCTGCTAAAAATGTAGAAAGTCATATAGTGATAATTAGCATAGCAATTGCTGTTAGGATCAAAATTCATATTGATTAACATCCGAGTACTGGAAAATAGCGTTCACCTTTCATAACAATTGCAACCCTGACTTAATACACTGAATTAATTTTGAGAATAAGGAATCTTTGTATCTGAATCCAAATAAAGACATCTACTTCATCAAAGTAGTAAGAAAGTGGTCACTTAATGAAAACAAGATGGATCATCATTCCCTATTGATCATCGCATTCTTAGTCCACAGTTTTCAAGGGCTGTGGAACAGCATGGTGAACTGAAACAGAAACTAAACTGCAAGTTTATTTGCTCAAGCATTATTTACTATTTGCATTATTTCAAAATGAAAAATAACTAAATTTCTCTGTATCTTGTATACTTGTATAAACACAGATACTTTATACACAATTATTCTTAGTGTTTAGTGACTTAAGTCTAGAAAGTGTGTGTACACATATGTCTAAACAGATCAGGATCCACAGATTACATGTGTACAGAGAGGGAGTGCTCATATGCAGGCATCTGTATGTAAGAAAAGTAGAGAGCTATTTACTACCTAACGCAGATGGGTAAGTCCACTTTGGAGATCTCTGCAGGCTTGTGAAATCAGGATGACACGTTTGGAATTCTTCCTCTCTTCTCCACTGCTGAAGTAACTCAGGCAAATGCATGTTGGCAGCTCCTTTAAAGATCCAAACTAACCCATTTTACATAATAACCTTCAGCTCCATTAAACACAAATACACAAAACCAGGTAGCACAAATACTGAAGTCTAAATTTGTATTACTCGCATATAAAATACACAAAGCCTGAATAATTTTGCAATTAAATCAAAAGTAAACTAAAAATAACTTTCACACTAAGTTGGATTACCCATGAGACAGATGAGCCTTTTAGGAGTGAAGTCTGCACCCAGAGCAAAGTTCCAGTAACAAAGTGGTGCTTTCTGAGGCAACTGAGGAATGGCAAACAGATCGAGACATCCCTAGACCTATTGGTTCCTATCAAATCAAGTAAAATCCAGTCTCCTGGGGTACCAGCCTCTCCTCAGAACAGCTCTGTCAAATGCAGAGTGCAAGTTTTCTGTATTAAAGAACCCCCTTATTCCATCGCTCCTAATGAGCATCTGCCTCATCACTGAAGTCCATGGCTTTCATTTGTCTATTAATTTATTTGTTGTTGGGCATAAGAAAAGCCTAAATCATAATTCTCTGACATAACAAATGGAACTAATCTATTTCTAATCTAAATTTTAATTAACTATTTTACTTCAGCATTGTACCTTATTGCTACAAATTACTTGGAGGTATATGCAATGAAGAACAGTTGAACGCATGAGAATGAATATAAAAATATTTACCTTGAAACTTCCATTTATTTTTCTCCAAATGGTTAAAAATATATATATATATTTGGTTGGTTGAAATAATGTGCAGACGTAGTAACAGAAATATTAGGTGACAGAAGAGAATGGACCTGATCCTTGTGAATCAACTCCATTTTACCAGGCACATAAAACTAAACTAGTCTCAGCTTGATGCAACTGTTATATCTCCAAAATGAATGTTAGACGTGAAATAGAAAAAAGGCTGGCAAGCCAAATTTATCTTATGGGGTTTTTCTGTTATTATTCCCCTTCTACATTTTCAAAATATCCCTTAATGCTCTTTCCTTTCAGAAGGAAATCTAAGTCTCTCAAAATAATATTTACAATCTCAGCTGCAATCTCCTTCATGGTAATTCACCCTGGTTGTTTGTTACTTTTGGTGAGGAATTGTTCTGCTTGAGCTCTCCACTTAGAACAAAACAACTCTCTTTTCCTGATATACTTCATATTCAAATTATTCCAAAGTGTAGCACAGAGAAATGAATTAGATAAGGGCATAAGGAAATGTGCAATACACGCACAGCTGCCATGATGAGCTCCCCAGTCACTGATACAGTTTCAAATATTAAAACAACTTTAATGAGAGATGATATTGACCCAAATGCCAGAGTTATCACCACTTCCTTAAAAAAAAAAATAACTTCCACTTCAGCAGTCTTCACTGACAAATATTTTAGTTTGATACCTACTTCTGATATCCACTTACAATACCTTTAGATTGCTACTTAGATATATGAGACTTTCAAAAGCAATCTCCATCTTAGTTTTCTACAGTCCTATGATTTTTACACTCTCTTATAATTAATTGAAAAGAATTCCAACTTCTTTTCTCTTTCTACCTAATTCAAAGAGAGATGTAATATACCATATCTCTTGCTACCTCCTCTCTAAATTAACAACATTGCTTCTGTGCAGCCTTTCATAAAGTTTCCAGATGACAATAAGAGTGTCTAGTGCAGTGGGTCTGTTGTTTCTGGTTATCACTAACACAGAACCAGATACAATTCTTTCTTTTCTACACCTACGTCTCCATTGCAGTAAGCAGTGCAAGCCAATGCACACAGGAACTCAGGCTGCAGCTCTTAAAACCAGCAGCGATACAGCTGTAGCAGCACAGCCTACAACCCCTGGCCCTCAGTTTCCGAGACGTCGCTGCCCATGCCAGGTGGATCAACACCAGGTTAGCTCCCCTATGCATGCTGCAACCGGACATCTGACTGCTGTAGCAATGTTGGCTGCAGGAAACTGAAACTGTAAGGTAACTTCCATGATTAGGATGAGCTATCAATAATCATCTATTTTTAAGTACAGCATACTATAAATCCTCCTAATTAGTAAACTAGATGTCTTCTTTTTAGCAAACAATCCCCAGCCTACTTCCTTATTTATTTTCTTGAATTCAATTATATTTGCCACCTGCTGGCCCAATCACCTAAATGACAGATTCTGGATGTAAGGTAGAAGCTGGGCCATAAACAATAATTTCATTATAGTTCAATTTAAAATATTTGCCTGCACCTATTTTCTCTGCTTTACAAAGAATGTTTAAGCCATTTCCTCCTCCAGGGCTCTGCTGGCTGTGGGACACTGCACTCCCATCGGGAGACGCAGCAGCAGCACCAGCAAGAATTCTGCACTGCTCCATATCCTCCGCTGCCAACCCCATAAGAAATCAAAGCTGAGATTTTTCTGGAGGGGAGGGACCACTAGAGGCTGAATAAAGAGGGGAGAAGCGATTTCCAAGCCTGGACTGAAAAATTGATACGGTTCCAAAAAAGGACCCTTGGTAAAATAAAAGGTTAGGAAATATTTCTTTAGAAGGTAAAAATAATAGAACTTCTTTTGTCATGAAAAGAAATGGAGGAGGCTGTACTCCTGTTGTTACTTACCTATCATGGGGCTCTAAAATCCACCTACTCCAAACCCCCAACGATTTACATTTCCAAAAATCTTCCTGAATGAAATCCAGTCTGTAAAATGCACATCTTGCAGACCAACTGTTTGACTTGAAGCATGAATTCAAATGCTTTGTTCAGTGTAGTGGACTACTCTCAAGTTGGGTAAAAGTAAATGGGCACTGAAGGCATTCATTGCTATTAAGGATTAAATGACGTAGAGGCAAATTGCTATCCAACTGTGAAAGCACACAGTCCTATCGTGTACGAGCAGAAGGAAAGATGGAAGACTGAAATCTGTTTTGGCCCACTTTGGTTTTGACTAGAAACTCAACAACACCCAAGCCATCAGGGTTCTACAGTTCAGGCCTTCAAAGAAATCCACATTTCCTTCCACCACCTTTTGAAACAGAACTTGCAAACCTACCTTCAGAAACTTGCTGGTACATTCTGAAGCCATTACACTTTCCTCAAAAAACACCAAAAACATGGAAAAGCTGCCCTTCTGAAACCGAGTTAACAAAACTCAGCGTTGTGATAGGAGACAATAAAAGCAATGACCCAGATTCTTGAGCATTTTTCCCACTAGTACAGTATATAAAAATCCATGCTGCTTCCTTTATAACTGCAGAAGCTTTCTCCATTATATTTTCTTATAACTAGTTAAAAATACATATAAGCACAAGTTATTCTCTAGCAACTCACTTATTCCGTGATTCTCCATCTTTCATTTCACCAATCCTCTCCCAGATTTATTTTCCGTTGACTTTCACAGTTCAAAAATTAATGTTAAGCCAATATTGGGTAAAAATTATTATTGTACCATACTTATTTTGCAATAAATAGTAATTTGGGTGAGTGTGTAAAACTGTATTACATATAAATGAAAACATTAACCAAACTGGAGGCATACAGTCAGTTAATGCCCTAATAGAGGAGCCCTGGAGAGAGAAACTGTACGGTATTTTTATGTAGCATGTGGGAAAACTATGCAGCATGGGAGTTTTGAACGTTAATACTACAGCTGTACTAAATCTACTGTGTCAGACTCCGTCTGCAAGCAAACCAGATTTAAGGAAGTACATTTTTACTGCAGCATTGGAGGCTAAAAAACGGTTAACTCGGTTAAGTTCAACAGAAGTAAGTTCAGCTTACTTAAAAAAGAACAGACATGAATTATGTGCACCTGTTAAATAGTCACAGACAAATAGTTCTGTATGCAGACAATTACGTGACCTGTATAAAGGTTCAAATTATGGATCAAAGAGTAATGCACTTTACAATTATATTTTAACACTGTGGCAATTATGCATGATCGAGAACAATCACTGTATCAGGATCTAAACAATGAAAAATATAAAACATTTTCACTGACCATAATTTCTTTGCCTAATGTCTTTTATCTGCTCTCATGTCTTTCTCTGAACGTACCGTAAAATGTTAGATGGATATCTGAGTGACCCTGGGCAGGATTTGCAGATATTGTTTTGTTGTAGTGTTTCATATTTTCTTATACATTAAAAGAAAAAACAATGTTCCGTTACACACAGAAATACACAAAGGTCAAATGCTGTGCAGCTGCTCTTATCACTGTGACGCATTTAAGAAATTTAAACAAACACGCTAACTCTTCTGCAAGCCTTGAATTAGTTGTTTTTCCGTAAGCACTGAACACAACACTGGCGTCACTGAAGACTGTGCAGACGACATTCTACAGGCCCCTTCTGACAAGAGGCACAAAGAAATATCCCCTGTACGGAGAAATTCTGTAAGATGGGATGCGCGACTGGGAAGTTTGAAATAGTATGTATGCACACATCCACACACATGCGCCAAGTTTTCGGCATCTATTACATTATAGCTGGAATCCCAACAGGGCTATGACATATTTAATTTTTAGGTTAATTTACCTATATCTGTCCCCCTCTCTTCACACTGTTGTTAGCTAGCTCTCTCCCTTTCCACTGAGCTGAAGAGAATTTTTTGTTGGTCTGTATGTACTCAGCCTCGTGTTCCTTGTCCACAGCCCCTGCTCACACAGTTGACATCTTCATTTGGTCTTCTCTAGGAAGCTACTGTCAAAATTACAACTGTAATGATTTCAAAACAAACAGACACCCCCTCCCAAGAAGCGTGGTGTGATGAACTCAGTATCAAAAGCAGAAATTAGAGAGTGGTGGACCAAACTTTTGAAATTTGAATGCCTGAAGTTATACATCGAGATCTTTATTTACACGTATTGGGAAGCCTGTTTTTCACCAGACATGCTCAGGCCTCCCAGTTACTAGGACGTTCTGTATCCCTCAAAAAATGCTTTTCATTTAGGTACTTATTTATGGGTTTTTTGCCTAACTTCAGACAATAAAAAGTCCTACAATTTTCACATAAACTTCAGCACTTCAGCTGCCACATCAATTACAATGAGTCTGTTACCTTGCTGGAGCCTGAATGGCCTTCAGCAAACCTTTTGTTTGTACTTTTGATCTATGAGCAGTCAGAGACCCAGCTGAAACTGATGGACAAGACAGTAATTTTCTACTGAAAATAGGGAAGAGAATGACAAGACTTCGATCATGCAAGCTTATATGCTTAATTGTTATAATGTCTTTTGAAAGAAGTTATATACGATCCTAAGATGAATTCCAATATTCCTTCACCAGTATTTTACTTCATAAGTAGTTCTTAGTTAAGAAGTAAGTACTCTTGTAAGTAGTCTTCCAGCAGAAAAGTACTGAGTGAGCTAGAACTCACTCTTAATTTAAGATAATCATTATCATAAACAGATGTTTTATTTGACAGTTTGAGGGATATGGGTGTGCTGTGATTTAGTTCAGAGACTTTAGCTCAGCTGAAGACTCAGACCGTAAGATTAAAGGAATTAAATAGCCTTACCCCATCTCTGATTGTATAAATAACAAAATCACCACTCTAAGGGACAGAATTGGAGATCTTTGCAAAAAGACACTAGTTTTGTTTCGTGACATAAGTGCAAACATACTGAATTTTCTCTACCTACTCAGAACTGGTTTTAAGTATGCTGCTGCAAGAAAAGTGTACATTACAGCAAGATAAGAAATGTGTCTTGCTTAACAAACAAGAGCGTTATCTCTTATGACCAGACACCAAGTAGATGGCACTATCGCTTAACCATATGCTGCAGACAAAGCCTCTGGCAGGTTGAAAGTCCAACACCTCGCACTATCATATATCCACTCATAATATAACTCAAGCACTGAGAAATAAGCATACAGCCAACTATGATATACATACGAAACTCATGGGGGAGAAATTCTTCTGGGGAAATGAAGTGTCACATTTGGAAACGTGGACATGGAAACTATAAGGATCTAAAGGTCATCTACCCATTTCCTCCTAAACCCCACAAGCATGACTACTGTACTTACTCTGATTTAACTGAAAAATTCCTAAGTTTGTGCTTGCTTTCCAAACCAAAAATAATTTTTGAATTAGGAGAAGGAGTACTCTAATTTTATTCCAGAAACCTTTACCTTCTGAATTAACATCTGCATCCTAAGTTTTACAGCCAAAACATTTGCATGGTTAAGCATGGGGAAGTATGACGAACAACTGCTTAAACAATACCAGTTTCAGAAACGTGCTGCCTCTTCACCATGCTGTTGGAAGTCTATACCTGTTTTTGTAGTAACTAGGGGCACAGGATACCCATGTATCAGCAATTCTGGATTTTACATAATTCAGTTACTAATTTTTCACTTTTCATGAGCTACAGTGTTACTACAGCACACTCGACAACTAGCCTCAAGAACATCTGAAAACATGTGCTTGTTGCAATTAAGGTCAATGGGAAGTCTATCACCAATTTCAACAAGGGCAGACATGATAAAATTATAGACACACATTTCTGTGTGATACATCTCCTAACAAATTCTGTAATGAACAACCATAATTCCATAAATTATATAAAGATCAATATCTCCTCTCCAACAAAACCATTTTTATTAATGAAATCAGAACACAGCAAGTTGTAGGTGGGCATAAGCAGAAGGATTTCTTAATGGCAAAGCGAGTATCTTTATTTTTATATAACGTCAAGGTAAAGAGGGCCTTGGTCCTCCAAACTCATGCAACTTCACAGACAAGGAGCCCCTTGACTCTAATAAGACTACTCACTTATGTATGCTTATCACATACATTCATAGGATTACATCCTAAAAATGACAGCAGAGGTAGGCTGCACTGATGAAAGCACAGTAAAGTTCTTAGGGAAACTGCTGCCAACATACCTCAAAATGTTTACTTGTTCTTTGCCTATTCAATTTTACCTGATTCTGACAAAATTAAGCAAAAGTTATATAGCTTTGCCTCTAGAGTCATAAACATCCTTGAAGATCATGAGGGGCATAGTTTCTGCCACTTCTATAAGCTCTGGTGGACACAGAGATTCGATGGCAATTGCTTTGCAAAATAAAGAAGTTAGACATGGCTAGAAACTTGTTTTAGAGATATATTTGTTGCGAATGAATACAATAAAGTTGTATAAAAAGATATTTTTCCTCCCACAATATTTACATTTCAAAATCTGCGTCCAATCTCTTCACTAATACACGCTCCTTTTCTGAATTGATTACTTACTTTAATTAAAAGCCTGTCAGCCTTTTAATTTATTTGTTTGTTTAGTCATTTTTAAGACCAGGTTAAGCACTTTCACTCAGCATTTGTTTTTCAGGCAGCCTCCTCAAGTACGCTAGTGCCAGACAACTTCATTGTAAGTAGGTCTGGCCCATGAAAATCCTATTCAGCAGGCTATGCCTGCTTTTATTCTAATCTAGCAGTAGCTTTTCTCACCAACACATAGAAGAGGGGTACCTTGTCCTCAGAGAGTTGGGAAGTTTCTCCTAATGACATTTTCACAGTTATTAATGCTTGAGCCTCCCATTATTATAAATCAAAACTAGCAGAATGTGTTGGCTTCCCAGGGTTGGAAAAAAAATCTTTTAGTGCTACATTTTGTATTACAGCAGTCATCTCTACTGATTTGTAATATACTTGCAATAAATAGCTTTGAGTTTTAGTTAAACCAAACCAATTCCATAAAGGCTATTAGTCAATTTTAACAGCAACATATTGCTTGTACAGTACATTAGTAAGAAAAAATATTAACATGTATTAATCTAAACATGGATGGGATACCAATGTACCAATTTTGCACTCTCTAATAAGAGATCCCAGAAAGTTGGGATGGGTGGGGAGGGAAATGAAGGAAGCACAGAAGAAACTTTCATTTAGTGATGGTCAACAAGAGCTAGTGCAGAAAAGATTACTGTAATTTCTTTAGAATGTTGGAGAATATTTATGACAGGGAGCAAAACAGTGTGTTCTTGAGCTTTCAGAAGGACCCAGTGCTCACTTCTATTACACCTCCAAACCGGTGAGCGAGGACTCTAGCCAAGCATCTGAACGTAGTCCAGGATTTCTAAGTAAGGATCCAGACAGTGCTCACCTACTATTAGATGAGAATCTCCAAAACCACTTCTCAAGATAAATTAAATATCTGAAGAGAAGCAAACATGAAAGCAATAGCATCATGCAAAGGCAAACTACCACAGATGACTTTCAAGTTTTTTCCTTCCCTCTCTCCCCGTTTATTGTTCTTCTTTTAACATAATTGACCATGAAGTACAAATTTTCAAAATGCCAACACTAAAAAAAAAACAAAACCAAACCCCAAAAAACCCCACACCACAAAAAGCAGAACCTGAAGTAGGGTTCTTATGGTTCTTTCATGGGAAGTTGGGATATGCAAGAAATTATGCACTTGATCTTGACGGCCAGCATTTCCTTACGACATGTTGGTGATTTATCCAAATTTAACTCGCAATAACATTTCCGTGAGCCAAAAATCTACATGTTGTTTCTGAGGTCCTCCTTCAGTCTAATTATTTTATCTTCTGCAAGGAACGTCAAAAAACAAAATACCAAAACATCATTTAATGAATAATGGCACATTTTCTTTTACCAAAGAACCTGACTGGCACAAAACAAGCACAAAAAATAACTGATGTGGAATTCCTATTTTACAGTCTTAGAGAATTATTTTTAAATTCAGTAATATACTTAGTCATTTTACCCTGTGGTTTCCTTTTTAATTATCCTTTCTGTTCTTGTAAAATGTTGTAAGCATAATCTGGCTAATCTTATTACGCGATGAACATGATTTTACTTGTTGATAAGACTTTCTAATAAACTAACACACATCTGTTAATACAAAATCTTTTTTGTTAGAAAAGAATTAAAGCAGCCCTCCATATTGCTAGAAATAGAGAATTGTCACCAAACTAAAAACAGTAAGTAAATATTAACTTTGTGAAGTGCAAAACAAGTTTTGTTGACCAGTGAGGTAAATATTGACTGAAGTGAAGCAAATATTTATGCACTGACGTTAATGGGACAAATCCCATTCAACACGACAAACAAGATTTTGCCTACTATATTTCTGTGTTTGTATTTATTCTGAAAGTTCTGAAGGGAAATATCTGGAAAACTGTCTACAATGGTAATGGTTTTTAAAAACAATTGCTTTTCCTTAGCAACTAAAATGGATACGCAGTCAGAAGGCCAGAATATTTTTGAGGTTGTACAAGACAGAGGTTTAACAAATTGTTTTCAGAACGAATGTGTTAACTCACTAAAATCTGATCAGATAACAACAGCCAAGACCTCTGTTTAACTGAGCTTTAAAAAGGTAAACAGAAGGTTGGTCAATTTTCAGCCACTCATAAACCAAAATTTTTTTTACACAAGTAGTGGTAACTAATGCCAGATGATTCTTTCTCTCACCATTTGTTCAGGTTAGAGTCAGTCAAATTAAACTTTTCATGGCAGTCAACCTTAATAATTACAAAGAACCCAAAAAGTAGACTTTTTTTTCCTTCTGTGAGTTAAAGTCTGCCACCCTATCAGAACACAGACAGAGCCGTTACATGAGTCCTACAGGAAGCAATACCTCGGCCTGAGGTACCAACAGAACCAGCTTCAGTAAAAGTGTTTGCTCCTACTGCCAATGTGCCACAGAAGCCCTCCCACCAATAAAACCCCTTCCCACTATAAAACACAGACTAACCTAAACTAATATATAACAGTATAACTTTTAAAATTTCCATTTTATGATTTATGTTAGAACATTCATTTGGGTTTTGAACCTAGAACATATTGCTATTTACCAAGGAAAATAAAGAATAATTAAGGATATAACTATAAGCAGGTACTACAGATGGAATATAAATTAACAAACGTATCTAGCCCTTCCTAGTAAATCCACTCAGGGTAGGTTTTTACATCCATGAGAAGTCATTATTCAACAGAACAATTCACACAAGGATTCACACATTCAGATGAACACATTAAATTGTGAAAAAAATAATTTTGAGAAACTTCAAAGGTTCTATTGAAAATTCTGGCACCTTTAAGTACACCCATTAGAGAATACCAAGGTCTTACACAGTGGATGATCATTACAGTACATCTTCTGACCTAAATACCTTTGTAATGGTCTTGCAACAGCAATTAACACACCTTCTAAAATCCTTTAGCAGCTGATTGTTTTTTGAGTAATTGTATTTAACAGATCCTCCAATGTCACTACAAGAAAAGACCAGTTCAGAAAACAGCTTCTCCACTTCATACTAATGACCAAGGGAATCTTTCTCGCAGATAAAGACAGAGGCTGAGCACCCTCCTGTGCAGTGAGCAAAAATTACAACTGCCCTTTGTGGCTACGCTATCTAATTTTCATTCAAGGCTCTATCTATATACAAACCCCAAGACTCCTGGATCTAATTCACCAGGTTTAAAACAATTATATGACACCATTTCAGTGGAACTACTCTCAGTTTATAATAACTTAACAGAAACGAGCACACTGCTGTACACAGGGAGCTAGTAAGAATTCTGGAAACCTCAGGGAACAAGATGATGTCATTGCATTATAAAAATATCTGGTTCAAATTCTTTGCGTGTCTGCTTGACAAAGTTTACATGATCAGACTTCAACAGTGAAATTCAGGCTCCTCTGCCATCATTCCAGTGATGAGTTTTCAAAACTGGTATCCATTCTTCCCTGCCTTAAATATGGGAGCACAGGAGCCGTTTTCTTGTGCTCGAAATTCAAATGGAAGTAAAGGTCATATAATTGTGGGAGCTAGTTTTAAAAAGATCGAGCATTCAAAACTCAGGACACATTCAAATTTTAAAGGTCATTTGAGCCTCTTGGTAAGACATTAAAATCCTTCAAACAATTTAAACAAAACCCTCTTAATTTTGCAAAAGCCTTCTATACTCAAGTAACATTTTGTGTAGTATGAAGACAACCAGTAAAGCTTTTGAATATTCAGGACATTCTGCTATTTTACAGACTCTTGCAAGGAAACAATTTTTTATCATATCATTAACTACAATTCCTTTTCCACATATCTGAGATCAGTTCCTTTAAATTTCACCAAAGATGTGTGCTGTACATCTAATTTTAAACGACTATTTTCTTCCACACCTTCCGATGAAAAATAGCGATACTACAGTTTATTAGGAGGAACAAAAGATTAAGATTGTAATCCCTTAATCTGCTCTACGCAGGAGGACTTCTGCAGAGCTCCTTCAGGAATTAGGACTGGTATATAAAATATTTTCTTCTAATATTTCTATGTATAGAACTAGCACTCAGTAACTTTTAGTACAGAGTAGCTGTTGAAAGGGTCAAGTATTGTGCTGCCAGGGCATCAACAGCAGCGTTCCACGAGGCTCAGTGCTTATTCCAATATTGTCTCATGCATTTAACAACCACAGGAAAAGCAGGTATACACTGATTAAATCTGCTGATAGCATCAATTAAGGAGGTACCACCTATACCTAGGAGGATGAGAAAGTCTGGGACACTTATATACACCCGAAAACATACCTGGACACCGATGCAGCTATCTGTATGAAATTTATGGGCATCCTAAGGAGGACAGTCCAAAATACAGATTGGTAAAGTTATTATTAGGTATTACGTGACCTAATGTGCACAACACCCATGGGAAAAGACTTCCAATTTTATGTTAATAATCTCTGAAATCTTTCTTGTGTCAGGAGTTACTAAATCCAGAGGTCATGAACAGCACTGTGAAAACATACCTGTTAAATAACACCATCAGGGAAGCGTTACATACCTTCTAATGAGCTGCGAATTGTTGATAAATCAGCAAGTGACCTGCATGAGCAGACATTATTGATTAATAAGCTGCCATGAATTAATTTCTATTTCCAATGCATGTAACAATGAGAAACAGTTTGAGAACAACTTTGATTTAAAACTACATTTGTACTTTAATGCATTTTATAATTACAAAAAAGAAACAGCTGAACGAGGCTTTTATATTTATACACTTCCAAGCAATGTACAGAAGGCATGCATAATTTCCAACCATAAAATACTATTTAAAAATAAAAGATTTATAATTGCTTTTCCTGATTTGAGAATCAAATTAAGTTTTTCCACATTGTCCTCCAGAATCCAAATACTATGCGAATGACTAACTGAGCAAAGAGTAAAAGAATGAACAATATGGCATAGCATAAGTCAAAACACAACAGTTTTGTGTTATCCTTGGAAGGATGGGGATATAGCCACATAATTCTTAAAAGTGCTTCCAGCCAAGCATCTGAAATCTGCATTGGTGCCACTATGAAGCAGTATTGCAATAATTAGGCAGAAGTACTATACAAATTAGAAGGTCATCTTAGTTCGGAGGGCGTACAGGAACAGGAGGCTTGTGGGTTTGTCTAATACTTCAGCGCATCTGCAGTAATTAGCCCAGGTTTCTTCCAAAACATCAGCCATAGCCCGAGTGCAATGCAGAGGCTATGAGGCCTGAAATTTCCAGTCAAGAAATTCCAGATACAGATTCCAAACCCATCGTGAAAGTAGACCAAATTGCTGCAATGCCTCCTTAAAACCTACCTCCAACAGAAAGAGAGGTATCCACTGTTTTCAGCTTCTTCCTCAAGTATAAAAGAGAAGGTTTCTGATTAGATGGTATGTGTTACTAAACACATTTGCTCTTCCAAACACTCAGTTTTTCACCTCATGAGATCTTATGTCTAGGTGCCCGTCCTGCCCCTCTTCCAGAGTTACTGACCCCACAGCATTTCTGTATTTAAAATTTTGAATTAAACCAGAAGAACTGATTTTCAAAACTGCTCCGATATTAGGCACCGGTTTCAGTGTGAGCTGCATACCTAAACGCTTTTAGAAAAGTATCTGAGCCAAGGAAAAACAGATGCCATTTCTGGATGCAAACTAATTTATTCAAGAGCATATTTTGATAGCAAACCCTGTATCTATTTAATTTCAAGCTTCTCCTAAGCACTACAGCAGCATTAACTAGGGCAGCATTTTCCTCAGGTTTCCTAGGAGGCAAAGCCAATTTCCAGACAGCAGGACTTCCCTGCGGTGAGCACTAAGCGCCACCAAGAAGTAAGGATACCGCAGTACATATATATATATCTATTTATGTGTATTTCTTAATTTCCTTCATTATTATTGTCTTCCCAGGTTAATTTTAATTGAGGTTTTAAATACAAAGCAACAGGAACCACTGCCCGCCCCGTTTGGCGGGCCCGGACGGCGGCCTGGCCCTGAGGCCGAGGCGAGCCCCCCTCAC
>NW_009258884.1:1380736-1409575 GCF_000687185.1 Egretta garzetta
GGGAGGTGGGCGGCAGCGGCCAGGAGGAGACGGCAAGCGTCGGTGGAGGCGAAGAGTCTTTTCAAAGACCTGGGCTTATCTCATTGGGGGGAAGATATTCTGGAAGCCGTGCGCTGCCTCCGGACTTCTTACGCTTGGAAATCCCGTTTAATAACTTTGTTATTTGAAAGTTTGTTAGGCAGGGCGCCAGGGGAAGCCGCGTTACTCGAACGGTGGGAGCGCTCACTCTTTTTAAACCCCGAACTGTCAATTTTCGCAAAAGCAGGCCCTAAGCCACCAACTGAAGAGTGCTAACGAAATATGTTTTTTTTTTTATTCCCCTCCTTTTAAAAACAGCATTCGTGGCCTGATCCTAGAGACACACTGGGTAATGCTGCTTGTACAAATCAATACTACTTCCAGTTTAGTTGCTTTATTCATGTGCATAAAATTACAGAACATGAATTTTGGCTGGCACAAAGTATGATGTAATCTTTGGCCAACAAAAATACAGTAGTAGCAGCAGCAGCACTTCTAAATGGTAGTAAGTTCCCGTATTCCTCTATTGTTTAAATCAATGCAACTTACTCTTTTAATATAATCTCCTTTTTAAAGGCTAAAGAATTCTAGGTTTGTGCAAATATATTAACTTCTTGCAGTGCAAAGCCAATTTTGCTTTAATCTTTTTGTTTCCCCAGTGAAACTAGCTGGGTATATATGCTAAGCTTTGGAAAAAATAATTTCAAAGAGGAATCTGGAAGAGTTTTGAATTCTCAAAAAAGGATTATAACAAAATTTCCAGTATTTCAATAATATTATTTAATAGCGACAAGGTATTGTGCCAAATCCAGCTTTAAAGCATTCTCCAAAATCATTATTCTGATGTCACACCAGTCCAGAGAAGTAGAATTAACACTATTTGACCAATGTAAAGACTGACACAGAAGTGAAATACTGCCCAGGAAGACAACAGAAAGATGCCAAAGGAAAGATAAGTAAGAGCTCATTTGGGTGGTCTCACTGTTAGGTCACTGCTTGTTGGCTGCAATTCTTTTTTTTACCTAGCCCATATGGTCCAGGCTTTTTAAAATGCTTCTGCAAAATGGACTAACCTGGCCTCCTCGCTTACCCAGACAGGATAATCTCGTTAATCTCATAATGGCCCTCAATTTTGAGCATGCACTGGCTTTCGACTAGGCTTGTCTGAACAAATGCTTACCATTTTATGGATGCACGTAGCCGTACTCTTTGCTTCCTTCCCATCATTGTTTGCTCCTTCTTTGGCCTACTACTGCTACTATTTTTGTGATCTTAGAAGTGCTTCTGTACAAGCCAGTGCTGGTCTCCTATTCAGCAGCTTTTGCTGTTCTGATTTGCACTGAAGTAACTTTAGATTTTACTGAGGTGGCCAGGTTCACTGCAGGCTAGAAAATCAGCACGTGAATGAAAGGAAGTCATTTAATATAGCACACAGAAAGTTGCCCCGCAGAGACAAGGTGCAAACCCAGCATGCCAGCTTTCAGAATGAAGACAGGCAGTATCTCTTAGAAAGAGAATCTACTTCATGCAGGCAATCACTCAGTACCATCTATTGTATCTTTGTTTTGGTTTTTTTGTTGGTTTTTTTTTTTTTTTCCCCTGAACTAGTCATCTCTTCCTTCAACTATGGCTTTTTATATCCCACTCTAGGAGACAAAACAGCAAGAATCTGGACCAGAAAAAAAATCTCACCATGCAACCAAATTGCAGTCATCTCCACAACATCCAAGGGAGTGGTGATGACTCTTCATCTTCTCAGAACGCCCACGCAGCGAGGCTGTCAGGAGAGAGCTCATGCCATCATAGTGGAGATGTTCGCATACAGCTAAATTCTGCTGTGGGAGAAGCCAGGGAGAATGCGAGTTCCCTGCATTCAAGGCCAGGTTCCCAAAGTCACTCACACGGACATGCCCATGGCGAAGCAGGGGGGCTCGACAATTCTACTCCAGACTCAGAGGAACACAGTGGCAGCTCCCTCTCAGAGCTCAGATACCTCCTCCAGTGGCTGCACAAAAGTCTGCCGTACATCTTGATTCTGTGTGTCAAATTGATCATGCAGCATATAATTGGTAGAGTATAACAAAATAAGGTCTGAGGGAACAGACCCTCCCCCCAAAGGGATACAGTAATAACCATGCCTGAAATAGAATTCGATTTATTTTTAGCTTTATTTTTATTTGCTTTATTCATCAGAAAGATTTACTAAACTACATTTCAGTGGCTTCTGTTTCCTTTGCTGGCATACGTACAATGCGCTTAGTTATTCTGGCTTGATAGTCCAAGCTATTAATTGTAATTACAAAGACATACTAGAAGTGGCTGGGTTTTTAACCCAGTTCAGTAATTATTTTTTTTTATTTTCTTGTGTATAACTGACCCTTTTTTCCTAATAGGCATTTCTCTTGGAATTGGGCTGCTAACAACTTACATGTATGCAAACAAAAGCATAGTAAATCAGGTTTTTCTAAGAGTAAGTATCACCCTGTGCAACAAAATTCTGTAAGTTAACCAAGACCTTTATCCATCGATTTTTGAAAGAAATGTGAATGGAGATACTGTTTTATTTACCTAATAATATTAGGTGTCAAGGTTTCAAGATGGAAGTAAAGTCTTAATGCTTTTGTACAGTGTCGAGCTTCTCAGATAAGTAAGGTTTGCAAAATTCAAGAAGTTTTTTTCACCCTCCAGCTTTGAATATTGAAATCCCTTCAACTGATAAAAGCTTTTTGGGATTTGTAGATGTTCTTAATTGTATTTATGAAATCAAATAGCAGTTGACAGTTTAAAGTTTCAGCTGTCTCTGTTCATTCCCAAAGGAAAATCTGTTGTTTCTTCAGAGTGGGGTGGGTTTGGGTTGTGGTTTTAGAAACCTTGATACATGTAGAAATTGTTATGCTGAAAACATTAAAATTATTACTTTACCTTTCCATTGAGTTCCCCTATTTTATTTGCCCTGAAACCACTAAGATAAAATCCTCTAATAGTAAAACTCTGTTCAGGTGCAACAGACTTAGTGCTTTGGAGATACATTTCAGACACCCATACTGAGATAAGGACTGCAATATGTCTTTACCGTTATCTTAACAGGACCGGTGCTCCAAGTTGCAATGTGCTTGGTTACTACTATACCTAACGGGATCATCTCTCCTCTTCTATTACGCCTTTCATTCTCAGTCACTGTATTACAGGTAAGTAGAGGAACATCTCTACTCACCTCATAAATTACTTAAATATTAACTGGGAACACTTTATCTGGGCATTGTTTTCTCTTTCAATCTCCATTCCTCCTCTTCTGCCAAACTGAACAGGTGCTGTTCTTAAAAACAGTATGTTGGAATTTGTAAGATTAGACCCCATACTCAGTGGTACTACTGTACCACAGGGAACATAGCCGGGTTTATTTCCTAGCTTTGACCCTACCACCTTGCCTTCGGAATAATGAGCATGGCATTCTGGGGCTCTGTGAAGTGCATGTCTCCAATTCATTGTTTTTCCCTTTCCATTCTGTAGCTACAGTCTCGGCTGTAAAGCAGTAAAAGGTTGTATAGCTAAAACGGGAAAGAAAGCCTATCTCTAGAGGATGGAGGTTGTGAGGAAGATACAGGAAGGAAGGTTCAAAAACTGAAAGGTTGTCAGAGATCATAAATGATCAATTTGCAATCAAGAGTTCATTTTCTTAGCAAATACTTTTCCTCTATGTAAAACTAGGTTTCTTTTTTTTTAATTAAACCTGCTGTGATAATCTCTGGTTATGCTTTCCTCTAAGTAGGGTGCTCCAGTAACTTCTGATCATTCTTTTTGTAGCTTAATCTTTTTAAACCCTACTGTGGATTTTATGAACATCTGGGAGGTACTTTGGATTGTGGTAGTCACAGATTTTATTCTGAAATTCCTCTTCATGGGCTTCAAGTGCTTTATTCTCTTGGTGCCTTCTTTTATGATGTCCTTTAAATCTAAGGTAAGAAAACAAGCTGTATTTTTGCTTCCTTATTAAGATCCTTTTATGGTAAAATTAGCTAATTATTAAATTCTACCCAGAGAAAAGTCTTCTTAATTAAAGGTCCATATATAATCCACCACTACACTGGGGGTGAGAAAACCCTGTGGATTTCATCTTCTTCTCTGCTTGGTGCTATGGAAGGTTTACAGTCTGATCTGAAACAATTGCTTGTATTATGTCATCGGATAAATGGGTTTATTTCTGTCTCTAAGTGGGGGGGTGAAGAAACCTTTTATTTGCTGCAACGTAAGAACGTGTATACAGGCTGTTAGCATGGAGCAGCTGATGCACAGTAAATTTTTTACATGCTTTACAGTACGTGACATGGGAAGATTTTAAGATCTGGAAATGGCCGTATTTTCTGTCTCTTCAAAATAATTCTGAATATTCCTTTTGTTAATAAACCTAAGCAATATTTGTGTCAGATCAATGAATTTGATTGATAGCTTAATTCCTCAAACCAGTGAAGCTTAGTGATTTTTATAGAAGCCTACATTGGTTGGTGGGGTATTTATTTTTATCTGCTTCCCAAGGTGAGACATGCAAAAACCAATTAAATTTCAAAATAGCAAATACTAGTACTGTTTAAAAAAAAAAAGAAAGAGCAAGTACAGTTTGTACATGATAGCATTTGAACAGGATGTTTTGGTAGGTTCTATCTTTTCAAATGTACCAGGACAACCAATTTCTCTAAACACCAGTTTATATTTTTTTTTTTTTTAAAGCTAGTGATACAATATCCAAAAAAAAAAATGTTGAAAATTCCATGACACCAACTGTGACCTAAACTGTAGCTACATTAAAGAGAGAATCTGGTCAATAGTGGCAAATCATGGCATTTTCCAGTGTACGTTATAGAAAGAGTACTTCCCTGTTATAAACCTCGTTTTAAAGACAAACTTAAGGAAATAAAGTAAGAGCTAAGCTAAATATTTATGATTATACATGTGGACGCACACAGTGCTCTATGCAGGACACTTGTGCTTTGCAGTTGTTATTCAGTCATTTTTAGGGTGTCATTGAACTGTTTATTGTTCAGTCCAGCTACCCTATGCTTCTTTCTCCCCCTACCACCGCCATTTTCTTATCACCCCATCCTACATAGGAGTTAATTATCACAAGATAAAGCTTCTTACACAGGCATGAAATAATGTTTACAGGAAAACAGTTTGTAACTTACATTTGCTAACACTCTCATTTTTTAATCCTGAATGCAGGACACAACTCTGCTAATGACAAGCTGATGTACATGGCCCAATTTGTCTTACTTTCTTTTTTCATGTACCTTCTACTTTCTTTTTTAATGCTCACGAAATTAAGTCCAATAGCATTCTTAAGTACGTACACATCTGACAAAGCCATTCTATTTTAGCCTATTAATTTGATTTTCTGCAGTACAGCAATCAATTGTGGTATTGTTATTTGTACAGTTGTGCTGAGACTCATCATCTGGTCTTCATTCTTTTTCACGTTTCATATTTAGTCGTTTCAAGATATTATGAGAGGAAGTTACTCAAAACAGTAACAATGCATCTTTTCTCTATATTTTAAAAAAACCTTTGTGTTTTAAATCTTGAGCGATTCCTTTGCATGTCTTGCTTAGGGCTACTGGTACATGCTGTTAGAAGAACTCTGCCAGTATTACCGTATGTTTGTCCCCATACCAGTTTGGTTCCGTTATCTTATTGGCTATGGGGAGCCGGACAGTGTACTAGGATGGACCCTTGGGATATTGCTGGGCCTTCTCTACCTCATCCTAAAAGTATGTAAGCTTTATGTTCCTCTCAAACTCTTTTGCAGCAAGTATCACTGGAGGGTTAGAGGCAGATAAACAAACACATTTCTCAATGTTCCCCACTGTTTGAACTGACTTGCAAGTCGATGCTTCAGTTTAACTGATACAGCCTTCCAAAACTGATAGGAATACTGGCTCGGGGCACTAAATGAACTTTTTTCCTGCACCTGTTATGGGAATGGATTGAGGTTGCGTAGCAAAGACCACTGTTACTGTCGGTCCCCTCGCATCAGACATCGATCAGACTGTTACCAGATACTGAGGAAGAGAGCTTGCAAAAATAAAGGTAAAATTAATGGCTAAAAGAATCAGCGTTTCCCAGGAAACTAGATTTTCTCTCTGTGCTGGAGTATCCTGTGCAGTGCTAAACAAGTTAAACATAAGTGTTCATACTGGCTGTCCACTTCACCAAAGAGCTAATCTGCCCCAAATGTAACCAGACTCAGTACAAGTTAGGCTTTGAACACGAAAAATACTTTATAATGCTAATGTATCTTAACTGCAAGTCTAAAGACTATTGCATATATGATCATAATGCTGGTATATTTGCACTGGAGTGCTTTGTTTCAGAACCTCAACACTAGTTTTCTTTTAAAGAACAGACATCTCCTGAGGAAAGAAACTTCAGGCTAAATTCTTAATTTGGTTACACATTAAGCAACTAAAACAGGGTCAGTCTGAACTACAGCTTTGCTGATGTTCCTGCCAACATCAAACTAGCAGTGAGACTTCTAGCGTTGGACTCTGCACAAAAGCTTGGAAGCTTTTTAGTTCACAGAGAAAAATACTAAGCATAACTCAGGTTTTCTTTCCCATTCCAGCTTTTGAGCTTTTTTGGACAATTGAGAAACTTCAGGCAGGTCTTACGGATCTTTTGTACGCGACCAGTGAGTACTGAATTCTCTTATGACAAAACAATAAACCCAATTTACATTAAAAGACTTCTTTTTTTTAAATACCTCATTCCTATATTACTTTGTATTGTTCTAGCAATAGACAACTGCGTTTTTAAAGTAAACCCTGTATACTTGTTGTGCCATTTCAGTCTGAATTCCTTGACTACATGATTATGTTGTCATGTGAACAACAACAACAACAACAACAAACACTAAAAAAAAAAATCTATTCTGCATGTCTCTTCAGATAAACCTATGTGAAATAACATTCCTTTTTTGTCCTGGTTTCTACTTCTTAACTGTAATAAACACTGGTTGGATGTAGGCAGAGCTTTATGCTGAAATAGAGTGAGAATTGAAGCTTACCAGAATAATTGACATGCAAGTAACTTCTGTTAGAATTGTAAGTTCCTAGACAATCTTTCTCTGTAGCAAGAGGTGGTGTTAAGAGGTGTTGTTTAGAGTCTGCTATTCATGCAGTAAAACGTATAGAAGATTTTGGAGCACAGTGTCATTGAACTAAATAATAAAGCACTTCTCATTTCTTAAGCGCTATCTTGATCAGACTGGGACTTAACACAGTGTTTTGCTCAGAGGTCACTGTTAAAATAAAACTGATACAGATTTTTCCAGTAACTGTGATCAGGGGAAGATAACAACTACAGCATGGTAGTGGGAGCACATAAACTTTAGGCCCCAAGACAACTATTAAAAATCTTAACATTTTATTGGATTAGGGGATTGAATAGTTTTCCTGATGTAGCAGCCCTTATTCCCCATTTCTTTCTGTCCTGATATTTGTGTTTTGTTTTGACTTCCCCCCCCAGCCTAGAAACTAATATCTGCTGAAAATACCTTGTTTTACAGCACTATGGGGTGGCAGCTAGCAAGAGACAGTGTTCTGAATCGGATGATATTTGTTCAATCTGCCAAGCTGATTTTCAGAAGCCTATTCTGCTTATCTGTCAGGTAACACACATAATCAGAATTTTTTTTTTTCAAACTTAAGAATATTTTGAACAACTGGTAAACAAAGCTACATAAAGTTAGATTAGTGAGTGTTATGTCTTCTGACTATTTTTAGAAATCAGGCTATGCAAATAATATACCGTCTTATAAATGGAAGAGCTTAGAAGCTCTAAGTTCTCATTCTTTTCATTACAGCACACATTTTGTGAAGAATGCATCTCTTTATGGTTTAATAGAGAAAAAACGTGTCCACTCTGCAGAACTGTTATTTCAGACCATGTTAACAAGTGGAAGGATGGAGCCACATCTATGCATCTACAGATTTTCTAAAGCATGTCAAACAACTTGTTTTATAGTTTGTTTGTTCAAGCTAAGGTTTTTCAGTTTACTGCAGATTAATTTGTAGGTGGCACAAGGAACGAGTTTCCAAATTCTAGATACCATGCTTCTATGAAACGTTCCAGTATTTAAAACAGTGCAGAAAATGTTAACTTGACCTTCTTGAGTAAGTTTTCAGAATGAATGCAGAAAAGCCAGCATTGCTTCTTTTGTGATTCTTGTAGGAAACAATTGAGTCCTTGAAAAATGCTAAATTACTTCTTGCAGCAGCTTCTTAATTCAACATTTTATTTAAAACTTTAAGTAGAGTTCCAGACTGTACTAAATTGTATTTACCCTTCTAACATGACTCAACCCAAAAGGTCAATCTACCAGTTTTATTAAGATTACGAGTGAATTTTATACTCCGGACTACAGTGAGAATTAGAGCTACTTGTCACACTTGGCATTAAGGGTTCTTTAATGCTAGCCAATAGATCAGAGAAATTAGCTGCTCATTAGTGCACCTGTAACAGCAACTATTTCTCACTGTACGTGGAGATAAGCCACAAGAATAAGACATTTCCCCTTTAGGTTCTTGTAGACTTCTAATGGATCTTTGGCTTAATACGTAAACCAACCACTGATGTTAGTTTTTTACTCAGCATTTTATAAAGTTGGTATTTTTAAAACAAAACTTTAATACTATATTTTTTGTCGTAACAGGAACCAGATTTTCTTACAGGGGAGAATCTATTTTATACTATATCTGCAATTTGTAGTATGCCTAAAAATCAGAGAGAATAAATGCATTTAAATCTATTTGTTTGGTGCATGTTGAATAAAGAAAGAAGATCCGTTATTGTTTCAGTATTAACTTACATGAAAGCACATAACAGCTCACTGCTAGGTATACTTTTCCTGTTAAACTAGTGTCCCTGAAAAAAAACCTCCAAATGCTACAACGTATTCATGACTAGTCTTTATGCTAATTATAGAGCTAACCTATGTACAGTCTCACCTTTTTTTTCTCTTGCTTGTCTTTTTTCACCTTGCTATTCAGCTAAGACTAAAAAAACCCACTCAAATTATTCTGTTACAGCAAAGTAAATTGAGTTGCCATTAAATTGAGCTTGTCTTAACTGAATACCTTCAGGAAACTTCTAAATTAGGGGAAAAAACAGAACTAAAAAGTTAAACACTTACTTGATGAATGATGTAGCAACTCAAATTGCCAGGCAGAGTGACTGAATGCTATAAAGTTGCAGCTGACACAGCCAGATTTATAGGGCTGGCAGGGCATGATGGGAGAGTGCCCTTAAAGGTACAGCTAAAAGTGTAAAACCAGTAGAATTTAGTATTCTGAACAAAAATCTAATGAGACGGGAGATTCAAGCTAAGAGGTATCATTTTATGTTCAACCTGGGCTTTGCTATAGCATGCTAATTGTGTTTTTGTTTGAAGTTTGCTGCGGTTCAGAGTAAGCGTGCCCTATGATTGTTCCACTGCAGTATCTGAGTGACTGGGGAAAAAGACTCCAGCTTAAAGAAAACAGGCAAAAGCTTCCAAGTCTGTAATTGGAAACTTACGGGAGTAGAAGAGACTGGTTCTCATGGAAGCCTTTCCCAGCAGGTGAGGTACTTAGTTTGGAGAACATGCAGATGAATGGTGTCAGAGCAGTCCTGAGGGTGGCAGGGAAGAATGAGAGCTTGGCCACAGCCAGCACTGTGCAGTAATGGGCTCGTGCCTGTACCTCTGCTATAGTCAAGAACAAACTGCTTTTTGTTTCCTCGGAGAGATCTAGCTATGCCTTGCATTTGAAGTTCATCCAAGATCAGAACTGTTTGTTATTTAAATTTCATCAGTGCTGATCCTCAGACTGCTGCTGCAGCAGACCTTCCCTTGAGAGATGGACAAGAACTGAATCAGGGAACAAAAAAAAGGGTAGGGGGAACTTAAGGTTGGATTCTGAACCTCTGATGGGCCCACAGAGACTTCGGCAGCTCACTTGGTTATACGATCATATTTAGACTTTTCCAAACTTAACCATGAACACACAGTTCAGCTAAAGAGTGTTCTAAGGGTTTTTCTTCATACAGGCTTTGTGTGAGTGCTGTGTAAACAATTTGAGTGCTATATTTAATTTAGTGGACAAACAGCACCTTTAAAAAAAAAAAAAAGCCTTGCTTGTGCGAGTAAAATGTGTGATTAAGCCCAATACAGAGTTTATAAGGGCAGATGTAATAACCAACCCTTTCTAAAATATGGGGCTACATAAAAATTGTAACTTATCCTGGATTAGCTTTTCCTGAAATGCTAATACCAACAGCTTAATCACTTTTTAATACAAAAATCCTCTCAGAGAAAATATAAACTAAAATTCATTAGACTTGGGCATGATGTTAGAGCAAGGAAATGCACTCTCTAATACTTGATTAAATTAATTGCCTACCAGTAATGAGTAGCCATTCACCAGAATTCCTGTACTGTGACAGACTTTCAAAAATCTTTTTAGAACAATAGGTCTAAATCACCTAGTGTATTCCTGGAATATTAACTGGGAAGGTACGGATTCTGGGATGCACCAGCTGCTTAACACCAACAGTTGCCCTGAAAGCAGAGCTGCTACCCTGCTGACTAAGGGAAAAGATCTGAGCAACAAGTATGCTTTCTTATTGCCTTATCCCCAAGATGAGCAAATAGCAGCCCTGTTGCTTATGCAGCAGGGAATAGCGAGGAGGAAGCATGCCATTCCATCATAGAATCAAATCACAGAATCTATGATATTATGACAGCACAAAGCTGAAGTGGTCCATTAGGACCAATAGTTTGGACCAGCAGACCTAGGATGAACTAGGAACGTAGTTACAGATCAAGAAACACGCTGCTTTACACATGTACATTCAAAGTATGCAGGGAAATTTGAAAGAAATTAACCTAAACTAAATATTCTTTTGCTATAGGGTAATATAAACCACTTACCTCAACAAGTAGTTCAGCATCTGAGACAGATACTGTACATTAAGGAATTAGGGCATCAATGACTGTCTGTAAGGCCAGCATTATTACTAAAAAATACGAACCTAATTTACAAGTATTACACTTGTTGTTAAGAAAATTGACACGAGAACTCAACAGCGTCATTCGGCCTGTAAAGCTCACCAAGGCTATTTTACGGAGCACAACAAAACATGGTGTCAGTGCTTTAAGTCAGCCCTAGATTGTTGCTGATCCTTTGGTCTTTGTATCCCACATAGTAGCACCACCTTACTAGAATAAGGGTGGATATTGGTCAGAGGACCAGGGAACAATTTGTCTTGTATTCTCTCTCTCTGGTGTTGAAACTTATTTTTTTTCCTTTATGATCCAGTGAAAATTATCCAAACCAAGTAATATTATCAAACGCATTTTATTAAAAAAACAAAGAACTAAAAAGAGATTTTGATCAGCCAGTTTAGATTTACACATCATAAATGAAACAAATCATTCTTATCTTAGTTACAGAGAGGAAAAAAAAGTGAGTAACTTACATCTGTGAATGACCTCCTCTCTGCTCCGCTTGTCAGCATCGCGCTATTAAGATGCAACTCCTCCTTATCAAGCCCACTCAGGCCAGGGTAGCTGCCCTGCTTTCCACACACACAGACACACAGACACCCAGCACACGTCTGACTCTGCAGGAGACAGAACAGAGGAGAGGATGACAAATGGCAATCAACAGCCACTTTTTAAGAGCCCAAGAACCTAGGTGAAGGTACCAGCCCTTGGTAAGATGGACCGATCAGAACTAGCATCTGTCAGGTCCTTTAAGTTCTAAGCGGAATTCCTCCTCCCTCCCTTTCCCTTCAAAGCTGTCAGGAAATAGAATGATTTAGATCCACAGTTATACTTCAGGCCTACCTACTTCCTTAAAAAAAAATAAAAATAGGTCACTTGGACTAGCATATGTTTAAATTTGCACTTAATTGCTATTCACATCCATCTTATTCAGTGGTTGAGTATAGTTAGTTCCAGTAAACTGTGAAAGATGAAAAACAGAATAGGGATTACCTTTATTTCTACTAAGGCAGCTCAAGTTTGTTTCTTGAAGACAGCTACAAAGCCAAGTTAATCTAGAAGAGAACAATCTGTAGAAGTTCACATATAGGAACTGCATACAGTATATCATCAAGGATCTGCAGGAAGAATATTTAAGTAATTTGCCTTGTTCCTAATAACTTCTCCTCCTCCTCTACCCCTAAAGGTAAAGGATTTCCCCCTAAGCTAGGAAAATGAAACAGCAACTACCCTGGCTAGAGAGACAGAATTTTAAAAAACCCAAAACACCAAAACCCAATCATCTGTCCTAAGAACAACAGCAGCCTCCCTCAATGTTTGATGCACTTTTTGATTAACAGTGAGAGCAGGTTGGGAGTTAATATTAAAAAGAGATCAGACCCAAAGTAAACATCCACTGTATAGTAGGAGTGGACTCAAATATTAAATGTTCTCCAGCAGTTCAGCTTTCAGATAGCAAGACAAAAAAAAGGGATATTCAAAAGAACAATTGACTCATTTATTTTTATCTTTTATTATGAGCTAATACCAGGATGACATTCAAATGTCAGATGGCACAATTAAGACAGTCTTGGTAGGAATTATTCCAGCATTCCCAAAATTACAATTTAGTACACGAATGGCATCAAATGTATGCATCACTCCCACAGAGAAAAATTATGAAATTCTGAATATCTTAATACCAGAATAGTTTCTGCATCAAATGGGAAAAGAAAAACTGCTGGTAACACAGCTGACCTATAAACCTTTTGTGATAATGACCTGCTGAAAAAAATATTCCCCTATTTAATATCTAGTAAAAAAAAAAATATGACTTTTGTTCAAGTTTAAGATTTAATACTTTTATATGGTTAGCCACAACAGGTATTAACCTCAGTTTTACTATATTTTTGTAATGCTACAAAAATCCTATAAAATCAAATTATAGTGAATTTTTCAGTGATTATAATTAAAAAAGCGCAGCTTGTACAAAATAAAAAAAATAAGATTCTATACTCTAATGAAAAATTTAAGACATTTTTAAATGAACAAAAGAAAGCACTTGTTAAGCTCTCCCATATTCAATGCATTCTGCACTTATCTGAAATAGCCAGACAGGAGCTAGAACTCCACTCCCCTTAGTTCATGACTAGTAATTTTGACACTATTTTATATATATATAGAGGATCTATGTCTGATATTTTTACAAATAAATACAGGATAAACCATATTGCATAGTGTGTGCTTGCTGTCCGAGTCACACTCCAAAAGTTTCACAGTTATGGTAGGGAATTAAACTTAAAATCTATGGGATGAAACATCGACAGTACATGAAATTTAATTTTTAAACCAATGAATTGTATCTGTAATTAATCAGTGAACTCAGACAAACAACTCTTGCCATTCTTGCCAGCCATATTAAACCAATTCTACTGGACAATTATATCCAGCCAACCAAAAAGCAACTGTTAGCTGTAACTAGGACCAAGAGAGATCTGCCTCGAAAAAATTTTGTTTTTTTAAACTAAGTTCCTTTATACTCAGTAAACATGTTAGGAAACCTATGTTAACAAGTGGCACAGAGAGGCACTGCTTGAAGTGTTGCGTATTTGCAAATATGCATAATACAAACACATGAGCACTTTGATTTCAGTTTCACAACATGTCACCAGTGGCTGTATCACCAAATGAAAAATGGCAATCTTCCAGTACAATTTACGTCGCTATAAGGTAACTTGATTCTCCTTATAAAACTAAAAAAAAAAGAAATTTTCCAACAAAAGGCTTATCAGGAAGAAAAAAAAAAACCTAATTTTTGCTCAATCATAACCATCTTTTTCGTTGGTTCTTTGTTAGTAGCAACAAGATACTGATGAATCCTTCCGACTTGCAAATTTTAGAAAACAGCACTCCGATTGGGTTCAACATGCTTAGAGAGTTTTATGGCTTGGATCCTATGGCTCAAAAAGATTCAGTATACACAGAGTAAGCAGAATCTATAAAAAAATCCCTACTGTTGTGAAACACTAGAAGTAGACTTTGCACAGTTTGACTAAAGATAATGCAACGTGTGGCAGGCAAAAAGTGACAGGACTTGTATGCAGTTGCATGATCATATACACACACGCACGCACACACCATACGCACTCTAACTAGTGTAAAGCTCTGCAGATATTAACCCTTTCACCAGCTATGTTCATGGAAATGCTTTCTTTAAGGCAGGAAGTATTTAAATAAGGTAAAGTTACCTTTATTTTATTCTTTGTACCTGTAAGTCATTTGTACAGATTGTGACAATTTCAAAAACATAAATAGTGTCCTTAGAACATGTTTCCTAAATTAAGTTGCTAAAGTTCTGACCCACTGTGGAAGACATTCACTGAAAGGCCATTTAACACTTTTCTCATACAATCAGCAAATTTATTGCCCCAGCATAGAAAAAAATGTTCATAAATTTAGAAATGTGTAATGGCAGGGAACTCCCATAAGCAAAATTTTATTTAAAAAAAAAAAAAATATCCTCAAATTCTTACCCACTGGTTACAAAAAGTTTGATTTCCTTACACTGCGTAGAATTTGTATATGTTTCCTATATGTTTCTACTGACCTTGTGTTCTGATGCACTTTTTCCTGATCTTTTATATGGGTAAGAATCTGAACGTATTCGGCTGTCTCCATCTAAAGACTAGCGTATACAAAAGTGATGTTTCCCAGTGAAATGTCTGCTGAGGACAAGGATGAAATAAGCAGGACACATCTGTGAGCCCATGGCTTCCAGTTAAGCCTAGAACATAGCAGCATTGCCATCTGATTAGATCCGTTTGTCTTTGCAGGAACAGGTATTTCAGCTGGGTAAGCAAGTGAAACTGTTCTCTCCCACCCCACATTGCCAAGCTGGTAATTGAGTGATTCGCTTATTGATTTGTTGTTTCATGAGGAGAAGAATCAGAACTAGAGCCTTTACTTTCTTCACAGCAACCAATTATTTTGCATTTTTTAATTTTGGGATACTTTCCATAATGAGCTGAATCAAAAAATCTATTTGAAAAATATATATTTTTATATATATAAAAAACTCATTATGTTTTGAATGTGAAATACCAATTAATTTTATCTTTCGTCTTTGATTCCACCCCATTGTAGGAAACAGCTTAACCAAGCTTGCATGCTAATTATTCCTCAGACGCAAGCATGTAGGCATTTCATACTTTGCCTAGTGAAAGGGCTAACCCTCCTTGACACATTCACGACTAGACCAGTGATTCTGAAGCAACATCCTGACCCTTAATACTGTCAGTTTCAAGCTATCGAGCTGAAAAATCCTTGATAAGGTGAGAAGATGTCACTGCGAATCAGTTAGATGATGTGCCTAGAGTTCTGCAATACCATTTTCTAAAGTTTTTTATGCACCATTGATTGACAGAAAAAAATCCATTTTTCTTTGCTTTCCAAGTCACTCTGTGCAATGACTGACTCTTTGATACTGTCACTTTTTAAAAGTAAACCATACAAGCCCTCATATTTCAACTTCAAGGGGGCTTATGTCCGTTCTTTGTTTTCCACCTTCAAAGGCTTAAAAAATTGCGTTGTCATAGATTCATGCGCAAGTGCTCTGGTCGTTTGGAAATCATGGGAAAAGCTTGTTTTTTATATGGCCCAGAGTTTGGTTGCCGGATTGGAAGCGGTGCTGAGGCCTCTCCACAGACTGTCACATCCATTTGTTCTATTCCACTTGTCTCCATTGGATATTCCACAGGTGTCTGAGTATTTGATGCGCTGGCAGAAGCACCTCTTCCCCAGAATTCCCCAGGGGAAAACTTTACAGGGCTTTAAAACAAGAAATATAAAAATCAGAGATGAAGATATACACAGCAGCAAGGTATGTCCTTTACTCTGCAGGAAGCTGAACTCAAATGCCTACTGAGAAGCATTTACAATTCTTCCTTCCACTTCAGAAGTTTGAGGAAGTTGCCATGTCTAGCTTCTACCACCATCTCTTGTAAAGTAAAATTCTCTCATTTGAGTAGTGAGGATATATTTCTAGATGATTGCAGAAGGAATTCTCTGTACTAACACGATTCTCTGGCAGCACGTAAGTACTTAGGGTGTTCTGAAACAGTTCTAGAGGAACGGTGTACCGAAGTCACCAGACTGTGAGGCTGTATCAGCGTTCAACAGCAAGCAAATTAGTACTTCTTGTGCTGCCAAACACCATAGATTTCTCTCTAATAATGTAGTTTGTAAAACAGGATTGATGCTGGACTTCTAATGGAAGCGATAGGCTTACTGAGAAAAAAGGCTGCATTTTTTTATTTCTAGCACAGATATATTTTCAATTACTTGCCAAAAAGTATATTACAAAAAAAAAAAAAAAAAAAAAAAAAAAAAAAAAAGGGGGGGGAAAAAAAAAAGATACCTGACTGGTGTCCTAGGGCTACCTATGAATCTGCGAGGTGATCGAATTTTTGGTTCAAAAGAAAATTTCTCTTTTACGCTTTCAAGTACAGATGGAGCCACATACGTAAAACCCTGCAAAACAGGAATGAATGCACTGTAACTTACAGGCAGATTTACATTCATGATCACTTGTATGGTTATGATTGGCATGAAAAAAATAAGATTATAAAAAGGACAGTAAATGTAGACGTATGAACTTCTACTCAATTCCTGAAGCAAACAGCAGGACTTTATGGAGGTCCTCGTCTGGGTGCCTGCATATCCCAGATATTTCTACCCAGATCATAGAATCATAGAAACATTTAGGTTGGAAAAGACCTTTAAGATCATCAAGTCCAACCATTAACCTAACCCTGCCATTCCACCACTAAACCATGTCCCTAAGCAGATCACAGATTCCCCCAGGCACGCTTAATTTAATTAATTTTGATCTACAGAATGGACATTGTTCTCTCTGCATGACTGTGAAAGCAATCACATGTCCAGGGTTCATAAAGCAACTATGAATTAGAATGCTGACGTTTCAGAAAGTAAGCAGCATTTGTTGGCTGGTTATCTATATAAAGAAAAGGTCAGCAGTAATCAAACTAAGTATTTTCAAAGCCCTTAAGCATTTCAAACCTGTTGCCGAACGTGTGTTTAAAATTAGGATAGTTTGCTTCAAGTATCAGGTGGTAAGATTCAGTAGAACTAATTTACCTGGAATGCCCTACTGTTTCCACGTAACACAACATACCTCTCCACAGTTACACACCCGTCCCGGGCTCACTTACCAGAAAGACCTGGTTGGCACTTTCACTGAGAGTAGAGTCATCTGGGCTATCAACAGGTGTCTGACGTGTAAACTTTGAATCAAACTGGCTCACATCCTCTTCAGATTGCTTTGCAAAAACAAAATGATTAAGGGTTTATATTACAGATATCAACCAAATGGCTTAGCGGTGATCAGTGTAGCCTCTGGATGGAGTTCATTCCATAGGTTTTTGGCAGAGCTCTGCTGTAGTAAAACCCTGGAGTGGTGTCGGAATCCTGTCGCTGCCAGTGGGAGGTCACTATGGGCACTGACACTGAGAAATAAAGGCAAGGGGGAGGGGCAAAAAATTATGGATCAAAAAGGAACACAAATTAAAAAGATGCCTTTAAAAAAAAATCTCAAATTACAGACAAAAACTTTTAGAAACACAATGCCAGTTTCTTGCAAGTTTAGCCCTCGTCAATATAGCACAGTTGCAACTATCAGTTTTTGGAAGCCTCTCCAGATAATTTCATCACATTTTTGCAGCTACAGAGGAGTTCACATTGTGAGGGATAGATGAGAGCTCTGGGATAAGTGACTGTGAAGAATATTGTTTAATTCAAAGAACAACAGACATAATTCCAAGATCTCTTCTGTTGTTCATAAGTGCATCTGAAAAGGCAGTATAGCATTCGTTTGTGCAGGCCTTCATGCAACCATGGAAGCACATTTTCAAAAGCTACCTACTTTGTACAAGTAACTTTCGTAAAATTTGCTAATAACAGAAACCCCCCAAACTACCTTCAGTTAATTTGTTTGGAAGCATCAGTCTTGTGTCATTCTGATTTTTCATTCAAAATCGTGAGGAAAAGAAGGTCTCAGTCCCCATGCTGTAGCATGCCCAACATCAGTGACAGCTAAGCCAGTTTAAAGTGACAGTTTTAGTAGTCAGGAACTATGGGGGTAGCAATACCCATTGCTGCTGTAGCTAATTGTACCCAGAGGGGGAAAAAAAAAGATAGACACCCCACACCATCAAAATACAAGATAGGATGATAGGGACTTATTCATCACATCACTGGTTTGAGGTAAACTTTAATTACTGCCTATAAAGCACAAGACGCATTGTAAATATTAATAAGCAAACATACAAAATGCTTCATTAGGTGACTTCATTGACTTTTGCTTACAACTACTTATCCTCTTTGTTTCAACTAAGTACTGACTTACTGTATAATGTTTAGCAGCAGAAAATCAGAGATTACTGCACGTGCAAGTCTGTTTAACCTACAGATTAGAAGCAGGAGGAATTAAAACTGAAGCAGAACCTTCTTCCTCCCAGGAGACTGAACACAAGGATAAATTAGCTCCTAGCTGATTTTTGCCACCTTCTCACAAAAAAGCAAGATGCTCTTCCAGTGACAGATAAGTGCCATGACTACAGAGTAATAAGACAGAACGCTCATGACAGCCAGGATTTCATACTGTGTGGAGACTTAAGAGGTTTTTTTAAATGCTAATATAGCATCAGTTTGGGGAGGGGAGAACCATCTGCATCAAGTAGTTTCTCTCTTTAATTTGACAACAGTGAATCTGAGAACCAGTGACCTAAGTTGATGCATTTAACTAAAGTACCAGAAATCAACGACACTCCAGTTTGAAGAGTGAACGTTCCTAAGTTTTAGACTGCACATTGTTTATTTAAGACCTTTCCTAAAGGCATACAAGGAATATCTCGCAGCATTCTGAGTACATACCAATAAGGGTTTAAAAGGCGGTTCCACCTTTCGTGCCAACAGCTCATCCCAGTTAATGTGTCTGAAGAACGGGTGAGCCTACAAGAGTTAGCAATAGCACAAAGTCATAATGCACCTTCTGGGTATAAATCACAGAAATGTAAGAATTAATAAGCATGTTCTTTTCAGTCCCTCTCTGTAGCGTCTTTCTTTCCAAAATCACATAGGGGTCTAGTGCCATAAACTCTGCAGCACTACATCGGAGTAGCTGGAAGAGCTGAAAATTGATACCATACCATAAACGTATGTCCCTATCATGTTTGCCTTGAAAGTATTAGAAAAAGTCAGCCGACATGCAAAATACCTCTACCTTTTTCAACTTTAAAAGTTAGATACCTATCTAAAAATAATGACAAAACACTGTATTAATGACACATTACCAGAACTGTGAAATAAGGAGGACTCTCTAGTACATTGTTAATCTCACCACAAAAAAAGTCAAGCTGGAAGCAACAAGCACTAGGCCTCTGCCTTAACTTTTAACTGTGCAACACTGAATGCAAGCTAACAACACTTTTCCCTTGAAAGAGCTGCACTAAATGCAAGGGATAGCAGTTTTTGTCAGACTGCCAGGGTACCATTGCTCTTACATGGCTGACTGTACAGTTAGCATTATGCAACTATTAGAAACGATGTCCTGGAAGACAGAGCTGAAGAATAAAAGTTACTTTCCAAAGCTCAAATTATCAAACAGGTAGACAGCTGCTTTTGTTAAGCTTTAAAGCATTCAAATTTTGATGAGTTGTCACATGTGGCTGCCTTCTTGCTCCTTACGCTTCAAGACCTGATGTACCCTCAAAGCTCTTCTATTTTCAATGAGGTAATTTAAGAATTCTCAAGTGGAAGTTACCTGAACTTCTCCAGCATCTCCAGGACCAGCTCCTAGACGTGAGGCAGCGTTTCTTTTTAGCAGCTTAAAGAGAAATAATATCCAAAAAAGAAAAATTAGTTATGCCGTTATGACTAGACTAGTTCTGACATGAATCATCATTTGAATGAATACCATGCAGAACGAACACAGAACAATCAGAAAAATCGGTATTCATTAGAAAACAATTGTATTTCAAGGAAAATCACTTTCTGTACCACGCAAAGACAAGACTGACTTAGTAGTAGTAAAACAAGCATGGACTGAATAGCTATAGTGGTATCATTATATTTCTATTTTCTACATATACATGTAGTACTGACATTCATTAAAATTCTACCTTTTTAAGCAGATCTCTGGCTTCTTGTGTGAGGTAGGGAGGCAAGTTGAGTTTACACTTGAGAATCTTGTCAATTGTTTTCTTTCTGTTCTCCCCAGTGAAAGGAGGCTAGAAAGCACCATTGTAATGGGAGGAAAAATAGGACTTGTTCAGGTCTCTTATTTGTGTACACAAACTCACTTCAGTCATTTATAAAGCAGATAGAATTACTGCAAATGGGACTTCCAAAGAACTGTTTGGGTGAGAGCAGCTCATGACTGTAGTCAACGTAAGCGTACCCATACTTTAGTTACAGTTTGTATCTATATACAAATGTATATGCATTTATACATGCATCTGAATTAGAATACAGGTAACTGCAAAGGCTACGAAGAAAAATACATGCAATTATAACTGTGCACCTACTGCTCCAGTCAGCATGTCATACATTAATGCCCCCAAACTCCACCAGTCCACAGCACGATTATGCCCACTCCTCATCAAGATTTCAGGGGCCCTATAATCAGAAAAATTGAAAACATGGAAGTATTTTAACAAGCTTCAGAGTAATGCTGACTACTAGTTTTAAAACAAAACCACATTTATCAAGTAAAATTTCCATAAGTGACTGAACATATGAACCATCAGTTAAAAAAGGCAAAATGTAGCCATTACCCCCAGACCAGAGTAATACTTTTCTATTTCATCATGCAGCTCACATGTATTCAATTGTTCCACAGAATGTGTGTGTGACTGTTCCATCATGAATAGATTCTTTACATAATCCGAAGTCAGTCAATTTTACATGACCTGAAATTAAATATATAAAAATTAAGACTTGCCAGAATTCTGACATTTGTATAACTAACATTAAAAAAATAGGAATTTTTAACATGGATATGTCATAACTCTGAACTACTACCTAGGTATCTTCAATGGTCTATAAAACAGAATGAGGTAATCACACTTACAGATAAAACCTCTGCATTATACCTGCATAAGAAAGTGTTGCCACTACCAGAACTTACTCACACAGACAAATGTATTTCAACATAAAGACTGTAGAGTATCATTCAGGTAAGAAAGTAGGCTATCGAATTTCACTGCTTGCTTCAAATTTCAGAGAACAAATTTCAACAAATGGTAAAGTGCCCTGAATAATTCAGTACAAAGACATAGGCTAAGTAAGTAAGTTCTTTAAGATAACATGAAGGTATCTGATGGTACAGATTGGCGGACTAATCAGTGTCATATAGTCAATGTAACAGTGCATTCAGGAATTGCTGCTACTGAGTAAACTGCCAACAGCTGGGTAAGTCATTGCAGCTACAGATGATTTGGCATCCTACCTAAATTGCCTTTCTTAACTAATGTCTTCGGTCATCCCCATTACTGAAATGTCACTGACACTACACTGAAGACACAGATCTTTATGTACTTTACCATGACCCAGCAGAAGAAAAATTTCAGAGCTGCAGAAATAGCAAGTCAACCATTCAAAAAATGGCTGTCTATACGCGTGGAGCTTGCTGTGGCTTATTAAAGCTGAAGAAGCTGTGTTTAAGGGCAAGCAATTAGCTTTGGCAATTCCTCAGTTCTACCAAGAGTGATAACGAATGTGCTGTTGTTCTAAGGAAATTCATGTAAGAGTGAAGTGTGGTGACCTTTGAAGAATTGTTTTCAAATGACTGGCAACATAACTGTTACTATATTTCTACCTTGATGATTAAGCATGATATTTTCTGGCTTCAGATCACGGTAGATGATTCCTTTTTGATGCAAGTGCCCCAGTGCCATTGAGATTTCTGCCAAGTAAAAGCTGAAAGGAAACATATGCCACAAAATTAGACATATTCAATCATGCAAAGCATCTTAAGCACTAAGACTATTACGCACATAGCAACAGTTCCTTGAAAGTATTATTAGAAGCGTATGAGAGAATAAATGAGAGAAATGATGATGCCTTTGAGGTTGGTTTGCCACAAGGCATACAGACTGCAAGATGAACTACAAAATTACACCATTAGCATTAGGTTTACCTGGTCAGTAGTTATCTTATCATGAATATAGTTGGAGGAATCTGAATGTACCAGTTAGTGGTTAAAATACGCTTCAATCTGTATTACCACATCTAGATGGCAAAGTTGGAGAAAAAAAAAATGAAGCTAAGAAGGTAACCAGCAGCACCCAGTGTGCTATCTGTGGAACAGTATTACAGCCCCATCCGTACATCAGAGCTTTTCTAAGGCGTTATCAGCATGCACTGCAGGAAGGTACAACTGTATTCAGTTGTGTGATGCCTAATCAATATGGGACAATTTCAACTTTTTTATATGCAAAATATCATGACTCAAAAGGCTTTTTCTCCTTCATTAGCGTAACTACCTTTATCACTTCACACATCTGATCGTTAGAGTACAGCCATTACAGGGACTTGGAAATTCTGTAACTGGTTGGCAAAATGGCGTGTGGATCAAGACCAAAAAACCCTGCATTTACAACAAGTCTTTCACCGTCCTTTCTCCAACCTCAAACACCTCCTTTACCACAACCCTATGTAATACAGCCTCAATCAGCAACCAGCAAAGGACCCTCTACTGTAGTAAGACTGGCACAAACGGGTAAGTACAGAACATGTATGTCTTCCCAAAACCCAGTTACCTGCTCTTTTGGCTAAGAAATGAATGAGTAGTTACAGTTTTTCAAGTCAGAATATATCATTTAAGCACTTGGAAAAAAAACCCCAAACCTGTTAATTCACCCAAATAGTTTCACTTACCAAGCTGTATCTTCCATAAATATCCCTTCTCTCTCTAACTGCATAAATAGTTCTCCTCCTGTCATGAGAAAAAATGACGTTGATCTCTATTAAAGCGCATTCTATCATTTTTAGTCAGTCAGAAGTATTTCCTAGAGTAAGCAACAGATATTCTGTCCTGCTCCAGAATTTACTATTCTGTTATTCTCAGTCTATCAACTAAGGAAACACCAAAAGAAATCAAAACAGCACGTGGAAAAAAGTAACAGCATTTCTGTTCCTGTTTTTTTCCTGTTGTTACAACTTGAGCAAATTGCTTCTAATCTGTGTCTGTTTCTATCCATCAAGTAAAGATAATGCTTTTGTGTTTCACAAAGAACGCACAAGGACAAAAACCTCAGGTACTCCATATGACTGCATAGAATCTAAGTGTAACATACAGGAATTACAAGCCTGATGGAAGAAAAGGTATTAAAAATCTTCCTCTCCTATACTGTCATGAAAAAGAACTACTTTACGTTTCGTTCAACTTTATTTTATTGAGCTAGAACGTTTATTTGTATTATTCTATGTATTCTTAATGCTAACCATTTTTAAGACACCATGCCAATAGTTAGCTGGCTTTTTATAAGCAGAGGAAGAAATCCAAATTCTCAGTTATGTAAGATACCAAGAAGCAGGTAACAGAATTTCATATACTGACCGCTGAGATACTCAAGGATGAGGTAGAGTTTTCCACCAGTCTGAAAGGCATAAATTAAGTCTACGATGAAGGGATGTTTCACTTCCTCCAGTATATTCCGCTCTGCTTTTGTATGAGCTGTATCCTTTGCATTCCTTACAATCATTGCCTACAAAAAGCAGAGACGTCAGCACAACATGCTAAACAAGGCAGACTTTTATATTTAATTCTTCTTAGTTCACTAAATCACAAGACTACATATGATTCAACAACATAATAAAAAAAAAAAAACAACCAAACAAGAAAATTTCACCATGATACATACATGACAGATTTCTTGCAGAAGTTTAATTCCTCATTTATTTCACGGAATCATATAATAATTTAGGTTGGAAGGAACCTCCTGAGCTATTTAAATTAGTTGCCAAGAACTACACAGACAGAACAATTTAGTTAAAGACTAATTATCATTCCAACTGTACCTGGATAACAACTGTATATATCACAGATGAAGTTCAATTCTAGGTATATTATATAATTAGATAATTGTAACAGCTAAAGGCAAGGATAGATTTTTTTTAGATTCAGACAGCAGTGAAATGTGAACATTCAGGTTACCTTTTTAAGAACTTTCATGGCAAATATTTTCCCGGTGTTTGCTCCAGTTACTTTTCGTACTTGAAATACCTAAACAACACCAATACAACAGCAATCACATATTATGACCGCATTAGATGTCTGAAGTTAAAAACAAAGTTCTGCACGAGAGAGATGAGATCAGCCACAAACTGCAACGCAGCCTGAAGGAGAAGAGGTAAGGACTGGAACCAGAACCAGTTTGGGACATTTTCTACTGCCACCAGCTGGTGAGGCTCTGCCAGTGACCTCGGTCCCATGACACCAACCTTGGCAGCCCCGAGGTTACCTTCTGGTAGAATGAACTTTTCAGAAAACAGGATGGGAAGATTAGACCTTCCCGAAGGCAGCAAGCAAGCATTTTAACCGCCTTCAGCATAATGGATTTACTTCTGTAGAAAAGAGTTCCTTACCTTTCCATAGCCACCTTTGCCAAGCACGCGTAGTAACTCAAAGCACTCTGGTCGGATCTTTTCTGGACCTCTGTTTACACTAGTTTCTGAAATCTCAAATTTTTCACAATGTTCCATGCCACTGGATAAAACCGAAACAAGAATATAAGACTACCTGATACTGAAAAATGATCAGATGAAAGTAAACAAGCAAATTACTTTTTGAAAGAATACAGTATATCTGACATAACTGAATGACTGCTTTGGAGATTTGGAGAATTCTCAGCATCAGAACTTTTATTTAGCTGTGCGCAAAGCAGTAAGTTGCAACTTGCACAGAGAAGATCACCTGCAAATTTGGGGGATTTACAGTATCAAGATTTCCTTCAGATTCCTTCATTTTTCTGTGCAATAAATCTCTGTATTACACCAGAATTAAGTTTAAAGGACCAAAGTCTCAAACTGACTTCGAAATTCCTACAAGACCCCAAGTAAAAGCAAGGCTATAAGGTGTGGTTAAGTTTCAAATCACAATCAGCAGCCCCAACAGTCATGGTGAGGCTTCAATAAGACAAGTATCTTGCAGAAAAAGCTGTAACAAAAAAAAAACTTGCCACAAAAGAAGACTGAACCATAATTTAATGATGCTTCTAAATTATGCTACGGTTCTGCAAAAGACTAACAGATTGATTCTGCTAAAGTAAATGTGACTGAACTGTTTTAACTATCACTGCTTTCTTCTCACAACATGGTACGCTGAAACAATCTGGAAATGAAGTAATGCTAAAGGTTGCTGCCTCCTGAACTTCAAATCAGAACTTCTGAATTCTCATCTGCTTCAGACTGCTACGCAATCTGCAGCTGGAGCCTTCATAAAGTGAACAGAACATACAATGTCCTGCAGACAGTGCATTATATTGATATTAGAAATATTATTCAAGTACAATAGATAATGTTAGGAGAAACAAGGATTAAAAGACAACAGCAAGTTTTGCCAGAATTTTTTTTTATTATGATTGTTTTATTTCAAGATACAATTCACAAATTTTAATGTGAAGAAATAGTGAAACGACTAGAAACAACTCAAAATTGAACAAGAATGACAAAGGTTTCTATTTAACAATGTAACAAAATTAGAAGTTATATGCAGTTGGCATGAACGGTACAGAACATTTTCTAGCAGCAACTTACAGGTCATATTGGCCAACTCCTCCATGGTCCATGCTCTCACTTAATTGACCCTGGGGATGGGAGGGGTAGAAGGAAGATTAATTATAATGAAAAGAAAAAAAAAAAGCTGTGTTAAAAATAAATGCACTGATGTGTTTTTCAACTTCTTAGTTATAGAGTTATAATTTATATAATTAAATAAGCCTAAAGGTCAGGAATAATAAATTATCTATAGAACGTAAGAAATCTATAAAATTCTGTGTAAGATTTGCAATACTTCCATGTATCTCCAACAGTGACACATGGAACCACTGTTTTACCTGACTGCATTGTTACGCAATCACTTAAATATTAGAGGTAACAATTTCACACACCCCCAAGTAAATCTGAAAAATGTTAAGGTACCACTTTTTTTTTTTTTTTACGGGCGCTCTTACAGATGAAGTTAAAAATCCTATTACAATACTATGCAAATTATAACAACAGTAAAGATTCTGTGAATAGATGAACTGGGATTTATATGCACTAGAAACAAATTATCTACTGAGAAGCTTTTATTATTCTCTATTGATAATGATCAAATCCCAATAGGAATGAAAGAATTAAGCTTTACTCTGATGTTAAATACCTTTTCTGACCAATAATTACTCAGACAGATTAATGCACGCAAATATTACTAAAGAAGGCTCAAGCACTTCAACATCAGAACCAGTCACCATTAAAGAACGTAGTTCAATTTTGAAGAGAGATTTTCTCCAAAGAATTTTCAACTTGATCCCTTATGCAAGATAATACTTCCCTATAATTGTGGCTCTACCTGGCAAAAGAAGTGCAAACCAAGCAGACAGCTGGAATGAACGCAAACAGGATCTGATAGGCAAGCTTCTAATAAGCTTTATACTATACCTTAACTACCTTGATATTTTTGTTCTTAGAAGTATGTACGTAAAATAAAAACTGCAAGGAACAGCCTGGAATCTACAGGCTGAATATCAACCTATGGAGTGATGCGTGAAATTCAGAGAATCAGAAGGAAAATAAAACCCCATCAAGATCCACAAAAAAACAGATCAAGCCACGGAGTGCGTTTTTAAGTATTATATAAGCAAAAACTCTAACCAAAGAAAATTAGAACCTTTCAATAGCTTCCAAACCATTTCAAGTTTACAGAGGCTGGTTTATTTTGGTGGGTGATCTAGAGGGGAATTTAACTCCTGGTTCCACCTACTAGCACCACAAGCAATTATGGAGTCCCAAAGTTCAAGTTTGTTTCCAGGTCAGAGAGTTGCAAGCTCATGTCCTCTTGGTAACATTTATTAGACAAATCCAGCTTATTGACATCTCTTTCACAATAAAACCCACTAAAGCTGCCCTTGACCCCACCGTCAGATGCCAACAAACAAATTAAAAAAAATTCAACAAACACAGAGAATAAACACCCAACACGTTCCTAGAACAACTTCTCAAGTTACCCAATGGTTCTGGCAAAGTTCACACATGCTATTCTTGCCCCTGTGAACTATGGTTTCCATTCTCAGTACTAACTTGAACAAAATTCACTTCAGACATCATTCCACTATTTTCAGGATTTCTCCTCATTTCACATAACGAAGAAATGCAATGGAATTCTGGCCAGAAGGCTAACAGTCCTTCAGTATATACTTATTGTTTCATTACAAACACAAAAATTAAGGCTGGTTTTTTTCACCACAATAAATTAATGCAAACAACCATATGGCTTAGGAGTGAACTCTCCATTTAAACAATTCTTCAGATTTTCTAGAATGGCCATGCCTATTCAAAACTACAGCCGATCTCTTCTTGCTGCTACCAAGCTTATGCCTTTTGGGAGGTACCAGGGACCAGCCCCACCGAGATTAAACAAGATAGTCCCAACTTCACACCTTGCTCACTTCCAGTTGAATGGCCTCAACTGCTCTGGCTGCAATGGCTTCCTGATCCCTGTAAGACACGCACACCGCCTCGAGATAACTGTCAGTCAAACATTCCTCCCCTCACGCTCCCCCTTCTCCCCTGCTCTTACATTCCCTGCTTTTCACTTCTGTTTTAATCTCAAGTCCATTCTCATCCCCCTTTACCTGTTTGCCAAAAGGCACTCGAGAAACAAATTAGGTGGCCAATTCACATCCATAGTTCTGCCATAAAAATTTCAGTCATAGCAATTTGCCACAATCCACAGTAACTACTGAGTTTTTTTAATTAGTCCCCAAGACAGAATTATTGGAACGTGAGAGAGAACAAATGCAACTTTCTTGCCATCCCCCTTAGAACCTGTTCTTGGCAACATTGACAGTGTGATGCAAGCGACATTTTTTTCAAGCCAAGTACTTTATTGATTATTGAGGTGACAGACAGTGCTTTTTTCTGCAGGTTGAGAAGCGTTCAAGCCTTCAGCTGTCAAATCATGCCTCTACAGTTTATATGCAGCGTGGGTATTCCAACTGTGATACAGAATATCTCATTCTCTCAAAGACTCCAAGACTGTCATTAGTATTTAAACAGCAAAAAAATAAATGCAGTAGCAGTTTAAGCAACAGCAAATGTTTAATATACAAAACAATATAAAAAAGCAACAGTAGCACTAGAAAAATATAAACAGATGTTGCGATAAAATTCCCCAAAAGCCTTAACAGAATCCACGTGAACATTACAAAACGACAAACTACAGATTACAAGGTGAACCGTTTATGAAAGCATGGGATGAAGATGCATGTTGATCCGTACAGACATCTAACGCAGCATTTTAGAGCTTTGCTTTTAATTTTGCCGCTAGAGCAACGACTTTATACAGTTCCAGAAAGATTAGCGTTTCTGCACTGACGTTAAAACATGTGACAAGGAAGAAAAAAAAAAAAAGAAAAAAAAACACCACAAAAAAACCCCACAACCCCGCTGCGGCACTTGTGCTAGGAAATCCAACGCAAAACTTCCAAGGGAAAAAGCTCCTGCAAGTTTGGCGCAGCCCCCACCCG
>NW_009258884.1:1410077-1410424 GCF_000687185.1 Egretta garzetta
GCCCTCCGGCATTGGCCGGGGCCGCACTGAGCATGCGCAGTGAGGACAGCGCCGGGCGGACGGGCGCGGTGCCGGCCGCTGAGCAGGCGCAATGCCCACCCGCCTCCCTTGCTCCTGGCACGGAGCGTGCGCAGAGGGCGCAGCGAAGCCGCTGGGCAGGCGCATGCGTACAACTCCTTGTGAAGCCCAGAGGACTGACCCTTGTTCCCGACCTGCCCGGAGTCCCTTCTGAGCATGCGCAAAGCGGGTTGTTCGAAGGCGCGTCTCGGTCCGACCCGGCGGGGAAGGGGATCGCGGAGTTCGGCGGCTGCGCATGCGCCGTCCGCGCCCGAGCGCCTCAGCGCGGG
>NW_009258884.1:1410542-1415347 GCF_000687185.1 Egretta garzetta
GGGAGGGTCGGGATCGCACGGGTGGGTTAGACACGAGCCTTCTCTTGAAATCGTTTACGGATTTATTTATTTTCTGCTGTGAGGGATAACGGCCTGGCTGTAACACACAGGCTGGCCTTAGGCTGTGAGGTGCAGCCTGGTGCTGAAATCAAGCACGGGGGTCGAGAATAGCACATACCTGCCTGGAAAAGGCAGCAGGATCGAGTTACAGGCCCTGGCAGTTGTCCAAGGAATGCTGTTACAGAAGTGCTCCGGCACAGCTGGGATGATAATGAGAAATAGCAGCCCAGAATAATGAAGTGAGCTAAAAAAATTGACCTTGTTTCTGCGAAAGGAGAAAAGTGAGAAACCAGAGCTACTGCAAAATGCTGACTGGGGGGGGGGCCGGAAAGTCAAAAAACATACCGGTACTGAGTCAAAACCTTTGCTCTCTGTGGTGGAAGCAAGGGGAATGCTCTAGGGAATCCTTTTGTCACCTCAGCAGATTTTGGCATCAGGCCCATCACAGTACAGGACTGGAAATCAGCTAGATTTTTGAACAGCCTTCACATTTCTAAAGGCATATGGTCCATTCATACTATGCCGATTATGCTTTTACAGCCCAACCCTATAACTTTGTTGGAGTTATAATTGTTTATAGTATATAGTGCCTTACTAAAGCAAAAGTAAGAGAGACTTTGCTTGCTGTAGGGTTGGTTTCAGCCCATTGAGATGCATAGCAACAGTAAACAGACGGATTTCCTGCAAACTGCCATCTGCGTTCTTCTGATGTTCAGGAGAAAGTGCTGACAGTCTGCTTTTCCCCAGAAATAGCCAGTAGTTGTAGCGTAGCCTTTTCCTTCTCATTAGAGGTTCTCAAAAAATTGTAAAACTGATCAGAAATCCACTTGTCAAAACTTCCCCCCCCACTTTTCACAGGTACTAAAGGCATATTTTTCTTTTTTAGGCTTAAATACAAAGTGAATAAGAATGTCAATAGTCACAGTCCAGCTTGGCCAGTGTGGTAATCAGATTGGTCATGAGGTGTTTAATGCTATCTGCAGTGATGTCCATGGCACACATGGGTTGTGTTCCAAGAAGGAGAATGAATCCTACCATGATGCTTGCAAGGAACGTTTTTTCAGTGAGGAGGAATCTGAAGGTACGGCACTTAGGTGTTTCTTTCCCACAGAAGGCCTGGTTTCCAGCCTCATACAGATAAGAGTACAGAAATAATAAAAGTCTTTTCCTTCAGTCTTAAAGAATTGTCACAACCCTCAGCCTTCACAACATTGCTAACAACCATGGAAGCAAAATCAGTGCAGCAATGCGTGTGAGACCACAGACCAAGTCTGCCAGTAATGCAGCTGGAAACTGAGCATATATGCACACATAATCCTGCCTTCCAAACATCTGCATTTTCTACTGTAGGTAGATTATACCATGGAGTAGGGCCCAGAGTATCTGAATTTGGTGTTACTAAATGCATTAAGTGGTTTCTTTCCAGGAAGACCTATGGTCTCTAGAGTTCAGATTTGTCTTTGGAACAATAGATGGTTCTCCAGAAATCCAGGGCATTGCCAAGCCCTCCTTTCTGTACCTGCCTGTACTGTCCCATTAGTAGTTTGGTTTATGTGGGTGGGAGGAATAAATTTGGGCCGTGGTGCAAGTCTGTCCATCTTACGTAAACAAGTTCTAATATTGGCACATTATTCTTAGTTTTGTTTTTCTTCCTATCCAGTGCCTGTTGCCCGGGCTGTGCTTGTTGACATGGAACCTAAAGTAATCAGCCAAACCTTATCAATAGCTGCCAGGTCTGGCTGCTGGAAATACGATGATCGGTCGCACTTCTGTCAGAAGCAAGGGTCTGGGAACAACTGGGCAAATGGGTATGAACTATTGTTTCAAGTTTCACTAAGGGAACTGTAGAGGCTAATGCACTGTCTAGACTCTCTAGGAGCAGTACTGTTGCAGCTGAGCGAGGTACAGAGTATGTAACATTAACCTGATTGATTTTTAAATTAGAATGGCAATATATATACCAGCAAAATTTCTAAACGGCTTTTTGCAAGGTGAGACTGGTATTTACAGTGAAAATGTAACATTTTAGAATAGAATTAATATATTTGATTTGAGAATAGGAAACAATAAGCACAGTTTATAAGCAGCTGTTTTGCAAAATGTCACAGCTGAGGATTGTTTACTGCAGTGACATAATGCCAGGTTATATAAATAATAATCCATTATGAATAGCTTCAATTTACTGCTTTTATTTTGATATAACCTGCCATGTCTCAGTGTTTTGTCTTTTATTCAACAGTTACTCTGTTCACGGGCCTAAACACAAAGAAGCAATAATGAATCTGGTACAAAAAGAAGCAGAGAAATGTGATCGACTTGGTGGATTTTTCACAATAATGAGCATGGCTGGTGGTACAGGATCTGGCTTGGGAGCATTTGTGACCCGGTGTTTAAGAGATGCTTTTCCAACCTCATTTATACTAAACCATGTTATCTGGCCCTACGGCACTGGTGAGGTGAATGTCATGTTTCCCGGAGATATTCTACAAGTTTATAATCATGGTTTATATGTTTATATATATATATGGTTATAAATAAAAAGTAAAATGTCTCTCTTTTCTAGTTTAAAAGTTTAACATGACAGAAAGTAACACAGCTAATTCATTGTTTGCCTAATATTTGGTACATGTCATTTCACCAAAAAAAACCCCAAAAATTCTTGAAGTGCTAAAGTATAATACAGCTTCATGAGAAGCTCTATTAGCTAACTAGAAATCTCCTGTTATGGTAGTATCTCAGCATTGTAATCAGCTCCCACACAGATTTTATTCTAGCATGTTTGTATGAGCTGGGAAGGATCACATGATTTTCACAGGTCTTGCTCTCTTTTCATGAAAAAGCTCTGCTACCTCCTGACCTGAATGGACACTTTGGCAAAGAAAATTAATCACTTCCTAAATCATAACTGAGGAAATGACAGTAGCCAGAGGATTATAAACTAGAAAGAGATTAAGTTCATAGAATCATAGAATGTTTGGGGTTGGAAGGGACCCTTAGAGGTCATCTAGTCCAACCCCCCTGCAGTGAGCAGGGACTTCACTAACTAGATAAGGTTGCTGGCAACGCGTTCCAGTGTTTCACCACCCTCATTGTAAAGAATTTCTTCCTTAGATCCAGTCTAAACCTACCCTGCTTCAGTTTAAAACCATCCCCCCTTGTCCTGTCACAGCTGGCCCTACTAAAAAGATTTTCCCTGTCTTTTCTATAGGCCCCCTTTAAGCACTGAAAGGCCACAATCAGGTCTTCCTTCATCCTTCTCTTCTCCAGGCTGAACAACCCCAACTCTCTCAGCCTGGCCTCATAAGAGAGGTGCTCCAGCCCTCGGATCATTTTTGTAGCCTCCCACAGTTGTTTGACTCTCATTCGTGTGTGTTTTTTGTTTGTTTGTTTCCAGGTCATTGTTCAAAACTACAACTCTGTTTTGACCCTGTCACATCTATACCAGTCATCAGATGCCCTCCTTGTTCACGAAAATGATGTCATCCACAAGATCTGTGCTCAGCTGATGAATATTAAACAGATCTCCTTCAGGGATGTAAATCAAGTCATTGCACATCAGCTGGGGAGCGTTTTCCAGCCCACTTACACAGCAGAAGGTGGCTTACAGTATAGCAGAAACCCATTAGGTATCTAACAATAATATAGTTACCTACTGCATCCTCACACATATTTCTGTAATCATTTCGTGTTGTGAATTTAAGTTCTTTGATCTCTTTACTCAAGTATTCAGATACATCCCAAGTTTTAAGATAGGAAAAGTGAAGCAAAAGACTAAATTAGAAGTTCAATCCCAATTTTGTAGCAGAGTCAAAAATAGAACCCCAGCTTCTGGTTTCATTCTTTACCAAAAGAACCCTGTTTCTCCTTTTTCAAGTGATTACAGAGATCTTTGTACCTATTTACATTTCAGAGGAAATTTGTGCAGGACAGTAATTTGGACCGAGTTTTACATTTCACGTTAGGTTAGGAGCGTGTATAAACTGAAACAAAATGAGAGTTTTGTGTTTTGCTCAGGCAGAAGACAGGCTAGCATACAACTTGGTAGAAACAAGCAATAGGCTGACATTTGTGTTTTCAAGGAATTAGAGAAAGTTACCCACACTGCCAAGAGTTTTGCTTCTGAAATTAAGCTTTCACATCTGTCTGTCAATCTCTTGCAGTGCAAAGGGTCTTTGAGATTTTGAGACTATAAAGCAAGATGAGTCTAAATTGTAAAATAAGAGCTACTTGTACAAGAGTGTTTGTACAGTACGTAGCAAGTCTGCATTACTTTGTCTGATGTGTGTCCATATATTTGTCAAATAAAAACTTGATATATCCTTCTTTGTTTCTTACCTTAAATTGCTAGATCTTTCTAAAATTCCTCACTCTCTCCTACTATTTTAGCTAGCCTATGCAGTATTTCTGTCAAACACGAGCAGCTGTTAATTTCTTCTTTCAGGAGACTTAATGGAGACGTTAGTTCCACATCCCGAATTCAAGATGTTGGGTCTTCGTAACATACCTCAGATGCCTGAAAACTCCCTCGCTTACAGCACGTTCAGTTGGCCTGGACTTATCAAACATTTAAGGCAGATGCTCATTGCTAATGCTAAAATGGAGGAAGGTAAAAAGCATTCACTCATCTTCAGTCCCTATCACTCTCTAGGTATTTATTTTTACAGATGAAATAAAGCTTATTGTTTTGTGGAGCTCACTGACTAGCTTTAGTCAGTTCAGAAATGAGCTGCTGCCCTCAGACAGCA
>NW_009258884.1:1415393-1442901 GCF_000687185.1 Egretta garzetta
CAGGAATTTGCCTCTACATAGCCAGCTGCTCCTTTAACTATTCACTCAGCTGCCACAGCAGCTCCTGGCTTGCTCCTGTTTTCGCTCCCAGACATCTCAGTTAATTATAACTATTGAAAATACGCAAAACAGACAGTTTTTGGCCATGCGCTTAATTTACATGATTCATTTGGAACATTCCTTGGATAGTTAGTTCTGCTATGCTTTTTCTTTTTACACCTTCTACTAATAAAAATCACGCTTAGCACTCCCCTATCGTTTACATGGGGAATTCAGTATAGCTTCCAGTTACGCAAAGAATGGGCTGGCAGATTGCTAAGTATAGAAACAAATATCCATTTTCTCTGGCAAGACTAGCAACTACCAGGCAAATACTGCTGGATTAGCACTGCTTTTCTCTAAGAATTGTGTAATTGCTGCTTAACTAACGTGCAGAAGCTACAAACTATAATATAATCATCTCAGCTTGGGGCACAGTGTTAGTTACCGTCTGACTCCTCAGCTAGCCTGAAACCGTATTTCATGAAACATTAACTTTCTTTTATATCTTTTGTGCCAAAATCTCATAGGTATTGATTGGCAAGTACGACCACCACGTCCAGGCTCCTCCATCCCCTCCAGTCATTCCATAGACAAACCGCTGCATTTCAATACTTCCATTGCCAACCTGGTTATCCTGCGAGGAAAAGATGTGCACAGCGTAGACTTAGGTAAGAAGGAAAAACACAGTGTCTCAAGTGATTCTTTTTTCACATCTCACTGTTCTCTTTGCAACCATATCTGATGAAAGTGAAAAAAAAAAAATTCAGGCTGCATATTTGGCTACTAAGGTCAGTATTCTCTCTAGAAACATTTTAATGTCCAAGGCCATGTTGTCTAATTGCTTAGGGCTGTTGTGTTTACAACCGAGACTTTGGTGTTTCCTGAAGCACTTCAGGGAAGGAGGAAGAGACTGAAGTCTGCATATATGATAGGATTCTTGGCTATATTGTCTGAAAATATATTTGGCTGCTTCTGGAATGGTGAGTATAGCTTGCAGATGAAGTACCAATACAAGAGTATGCTTCTAGATAATCTGATGAATCTGTTCAAGAGAGTTACATTTTCAACAGGCTGACCACTCTGCAGATTTTTTTCAAGGCCTGAATTAATCTGCTGAGCACTGATTAGATACCACAGGACTGCTGAGGTCGAGATGTAGGAGCTTGTAGCTTTACATTTGTCAAAAGGGCTGTCTCATTTCTGCTACAGGAAGTTTCCGAGATCCCTCCTTGTATACATCGTGGCTAAACCCTCAGGATGCTTTTAAGGCATGGAAGACACCAAGAGCGTTTAACAAGTACGAGAAGTCTGCTGCTTTGGTCAAAAAAACTGCTGAAACCTCTTGACAATGTTGTAGGAAAAGCTTGGAATATGTTTGCTTCCAAGTAAGTGAAAATAATTACAGTGATACTTCATTTATAACTGCCAATACCTTCAGTGTTAGCAAAGTCGTGAAGACTGTTCCCACACTTCAATGGAAACATTTTTATGCTTGAAACATGATGGCAGGGTGAGGAACACAGAACAGTGCTTATGTTCTGTGGGTGAGACCACATATCCTAGTGCTGTCAATTTGACTATTTTCTCTGTATTAAAACTCCCCAGATTTAGTGCATTCCAGTGTGACCATTCTAAAAATAACACACAGAAGCTCTTTTACTGATCGTGTAATTTCTAAATTGTGTACAGACGTGCTGCACAGTTCAGGAAACAAGCTCCTGGCTCAGTTCAAAAGCATTTAGGGGATTTGTGTGTTTACTAAGGCTCCCATGCTATTAGCTTGATTTTTCATTAGAACCAAGAAATCTAGAAAATAATTGCCTCTTTACTTTGATCATCATGAAACCAGGGTTACTGCGTGTCACAGCAGAGGTCTGCTAAACATGAGTTTCTAGCACAGGAATTCTGCCTTTTAAAGCCAAAGGAGGAAAACTGCGTCCACTAGCTTCACTCGGTGTTTTACCACCTGTTACAAAAACACCAGTGATGAGAAGCAAGCTATCCTGCACACACAGGTTTAGACTTTGCGTCTCAAATCTATAAATTACTTTTCTCATTTAACAATCACTTCTTCCATTTCCCAGTTAGCTCAGTTTTGTTAGCCGCAATTTTGTTTCCTCAAGCAATACACAAAGTTATAAAAGCCATTAGAAACAACTAATGGCATCGATAAGAGTGAATTACAAAATGAGTTCAGGAAGAGCAGAGTAGAAACTAACCAGCATGGTTATTGGGGGGAAACCAATCTTCAGGTGAAGTTACAATAACTACGCAGTGTGATTTCATGTGTGGGATTCTTTGCTGATTTCTAATGTCTAATCCATTCTCCTACTGTGACTTCAACACACAGAGCCTATATCCACCAGTACACTAAATTCGGAATCGAAGAGGAAGATTTCCTGGACAGCTTCACAGCTCTGGAACAAGTTATCTCCAGTTACACCATCCTTTGATTTTTTTGAAATGGTCTGGAACAGAGCTTTCCTGAAAGAACCCAGCACTAGAAAACCTTCTATCAACTTACTTCCTGAAGTATATAAATTACTGGACTGTAGCTATTTTCCAGTCTTGTGAGCAGTGTGTGCATGTGACAATAGTAAGAACTGAATCAGAACTGGGTATATTCGTACGGGCAGGTATTATTTATATTTAATATATCTAATAAATAGCAGTTTTTCAATACTCCTGCTACGTACTGTAGCCGAGTCTTTGAACATCATTTTTGGCACTTGGATATTTTTCATGAAGAATGCCTATACAGAATGATTTTTCTCCAGGCTAAACTCTCAGCATGTAAACTGTCATGAATGTGTGATAAAAATTGTGTGCTTGACTATAGCAGTAAGGCATTTCTGATCCTCCAATTTCAATTTTTCATGGTAACGCTTCGCCCTAGACTGCTTCAATATTGATAAAAAATGCACAGTATCAGAATTATTAATCCAAACTCCATTTGGGTATCATTCAAGAGACAATAGTCTGCCACACATTCATTTAAAGCAAAGCAAGAACTAAATTCTATCTTAAGGACCTTAACCTTGATAAAATACTGGAAGTTTTGAACCATCTCTTAAAAAAAAGGTATGAAGGGTTCTTCATTTTCCTGTCACACTCAAGTTAGAATAGAGATTATAATGAATTATATGCTTTTCTGGCCATTTCACTCTGCCATGTTTTCAAGTGGTGTTACCTACCAATTGAAAAAAAAAATCCTATAGCACATCAGAGGTCTTGGCTATTTGTTGTAGGTGAGCCATAGGTTTAGGCAAAACTACAACTCTTGCTCTTCTTCCTGTTAAGTTAGAAGCAGGTCGGTTTTTAAAATAATTTTTTATTTATTTAAACAGATTTGGGAGGTGAATTGCTGGTAGATTTCAGATGTAAGAGCCTGTAATATAATAAATACAATAGATTGACTTTTGAAATTACGCAGTTTAAGAAAGGGGCAATTTTTTTTGCACAAATTTTACCACGACCACAAGGTGGAGCGCCTGCGAAGCTGCAGCCTGCAAACGCTGGGCTGCTCCGGCCTGCCGGGGAAAGAGCTTGCGGGGGCACAGGCTGCCTGCTTATGAAAGAGTGCAGGAGACCTAAGGGTTACGATGTAACACTGAGCTTTCTTCTGCCTCTGCTAGCTTTTCACTAATGGTAGGGAGAGCTTTTGGAATTCTTGCCATTCCTCCTGCCCCATGTCATGCTCTTCTCCCATGGAAATAATATTAAATAGGTATGCCAAGAATAAAATTTTTTTAAAAAATCAGTCTTAAAGACTTTTCGCTTGACAAGTGGGCAAATCTCATCGTTTCCCTTCAGGTTTTAGTGCTGTTTCATGCCAAGCCTCTGAGCTTTTAACTGAAAAATGAGCACACATGTAGTACGGTGCTAAGTATGTTAAAGACATTTGCAATATGGCTAATGATACCCACATAGAAATCTTGCCCTATTAGTGATTCTGATTTAGATTTTAAATCTTTAATGAATTAACACAGTGATATATGCAGAAGTGACCTTGTAATTTTACTAGGCTTCAGTTAGAGCACAGCAGACGCTCTGTACTCCTCTATTTCCTTTCCTGCTTTCATTTACCTCTTCACTTTTGTTCAGGCCAGGTACAGGAGCACTAAAATCCCTCCTGGAGCACCTGTTCTCAAACCAGCTCTGGCAGACACCACCTGGAATGGCAGACAGACTTCTTGACAAGGTTCAAGTAAATGTACGATTGAATCTCAAGAAAGTAAGTACTGGGGCTAAGTTCACAGTTGCTCAAATACGCCCATAGCAATAGCAGATCGCTGGCATGGTTGTGTCAATGCAAGCCACAATGGATTCTGATAAATTTTATGGTAGTTTATAGACAAGCAATGTTAATCTCTCATGCCTTCCAAAAAAAAAAAAAGTTTCAACTGCCTGTTAGTAGTAGGGCAACTGTCAGCACACGTTAGAGTTGAGTCTAGTCCTAGTTCATGCAGAAAATTACCTAAATTAAGAGCTATATCGGTGCTTCAATTCAATAGCTAACCATTCAGTACACAGGGGAATGAGAATTATTTGTGGGGTAGGTGGGGAGAACACGAGGGAAGGCAAAGAGGAGAAAGCAGGTAGGGTAAATATACCAAACAACTTTTCATATAAAAAGACACTTGACATTTATGACAAAACATTTTGACAATATTCTTCTTGCAGACCACAGTATGTGATCCAACAGAGTCTGGTTTGCTTTCTATTTTCACTCAGCTGCTCCAATTCCTGTTTTAGGAATTCCCTCTCAAAAGGAGAAGACACAATAATTGTAGTTCAACTATGCGGCCATACTTCAAGCCCTATACTGCTCAGTAAAATTTGAGTTGCTTGGAAGTTCAAAACTACATATAACTTTTGCTACAAAACATTATTTGTGATCGTGAATATTTTTTTCACTAAATCACTGCCTGGCAGCTCAGAGCTGGGGGGCTGTTCTGCTCAAAAGGGCCTTTCTAGTGTTGTTTTTGTTAGGTACAACCATTGTCTGCAACTCCAGCATTTTCACAGAAGAAACTGGAGGAAAGATTGCACAAGAAGTTACGATAAACAGCACAGGCAATTCAAGTTTGCAAGGAACAAAGGGTCAGGAAAGGAGACAGTTCGGTGAGGTTCTCCCTCCTTCAGAAGGCACAGGATATTTAGCAACACAGAAATAATTTTCCCCAGTGCTTTCAACAGATATCAGACTGAGAACGTCTTCCAGTATCAGAAATGAGCATAGGTAACTCCATGTCTGAAAACATGACCGAGTCCCAGGAATGCATGCTCTTCTTCGTTGTTCCACAGGACAGGTAAAAGATTTTTAAAAAGCTGAGGACAGATCAGTCCACTCAGAAACAAGGAAGAGAGCAATGGGTTATTGTACTGCAACATCAATAAGTAACTTTATTGCAGCAATAACCTTACGTTATCTCTATGTATTTATAATTCTGAGCATGAAGCAAATACAGCAGGTGCTTACTGCACCTATGAATGACATAGACCCACTTATCCATTCCTTGGAAATACATTTATTATTTATGGCTTATGTCACTTTTAGTTAATGGAGCAGGATATTTGGGGGTTTCGTTTGTTTACGTTTGATGGCAGAATTTGGGCCAGCTAACATGTATAACCCCACAGCAAAAATAAAAAATTCCTTATTTATAGTTATAACATATGAAACCATAGAGGAAAGATTCTGCAGCTCAAAGACAGCGCTAGGCCAACAGGTTCATTATGCTTAACAAGGATATTTCGTAAGAACTTGTTCACAGTTAGGATTCAGGGAAAATACCCCTACTTCCATGGGAGAACAAAGTTTTTCAAAGCAGCAATACAGGATCCCAATCATCAGCCAAATTTTGACAACAGATTCCTCAAAACTGAAAAAGGAGGTGAAACCAAAAGCGCAACTGTTGTATTAGCTGCTATAATCCCTTTCGTTGCTCTGGAAAAGAGATCAACAGGAATTGTTTTAGGCATCTCTAGCCTTCTTCCTGTTAGTGTTTTTCACTGCTGACCTCAGTTCTGACATCCTCACACCCTTTCCCAAAGTAAGCCATCATTTTTTGATCTATGCCTGGACTCCTCTATTTTTTTCCCCAGGATGTGGAGAGGAGAGGGTCAAAGTGACAGGAAGTGAATAGCTATTATCAAATTTTCATCATCTACAATTGCATTAGAAGGCAGAGTAGGAATTTTCTATTTTATTGAGAAAATTAAATATGTAAAGAATAGTCTGAGCCTGGAAGAGGGCCTTTATCTCATTAGAAGTTAAAATTAATGAGTTAGACCAAAGGTCAGCACAAGCCAATGGCTCACCGAGGCCGGGACGACAGAATCAGTGGCCTTGACCTAGCTAGTTTTAGGCGAACTACCCACAGGATGTCCATAAACCAAGGAACAATGCATCAAATCTCACTATTGTTTTTTGTAACAGACAGGTGCAGCTCACTTGGAAGTTGATTCAAGGACTCTAACTATAGCAGATATATTTAACAAATAGGGTAACTTTTATTTGGCCTCAAAAAACCAGGAACAAAAATTAACCTGTTACAAATACTTTCAACATAATAACTGTCTGGTAAGTGACAGGGCACTGATGTACATAGAGATACAATTTATTCGGACTTCGGTATATATTGGTGCTTATAAGGTTAGACTGACTACTGGCACAGAAAGGGTAGAACCTCAGTGCAAAACATATAAGGGACTTAACAGGATTACCCACACAGATTTACCAAACTGAAACAGCTCAAGATTAAGGGCGAAAGTCTGTGGTTTCCACAATAACTAGGATTTTATCAATAAGAAAGAAGGAAGTTGTGTTCAAATTACCAGCTGATACACTACTGGGAAATATTAAGGTACAGAAGGATATTGAATGAATAATTCATGTCCTTCTGCATTTGTTACTACATTTAGTATAGATAAATATTGTGAAATAAACGTCCAAAAGGAAATATTCTCAGACGTCGAAGTGTACTTTAAAGAAGGCTGCATTTTTCAGACTCTCAAAACTGCAGAAGAGTCATCAGGAATGTGACTCATGGATCTGATATGGTACAAAAAACTTCCAGAAGCAATTGAGCCGCTGCCTTTCCTCCACTGCTTTCAAGGGCAGCCCAGACACAGCCTCACCAAGGCAGCAAATTCCAGCGGAGGCTTCCTCCTCAAACCTCCTGCCTCTGGGCTTCCTACCCCACCTCTGCCCTCGCTCCAGCAGCACAGCCTGGACACTCAGCCAGCCTTTAACTCGCCTGGATGCAGAGCTGATAATCCTGAATTTTAACTGTAGAGCCTTTCCGGCTCTTTCAGTCAAACTCACAATGGTCCCTTCTGATTTCACATTGTATGAATCCTCTCCCTCTAGACAGCCACTTCCCCTCTATCCGGGTGGGGTAATGAGTCATCTACCTCTGTGAATCAGCAGAACCTGCTTAACCCTTTCCCAGAAACGCGGACAGCTGCAAATAGGGTGGTGTTTCAAACAAATGGTATTGCCAACCGTAGGAAGCACACTGGAAAAGGTAGAGTTAGCCCAAGATAGGAGATGAGAGAAGCTGTTTCTGCTCGTTAGGAAATATAAAGGCAATTTTTAGAGGTATAAATGTGTTCCATGATAAAGGTCGTGGAAGAAGTCTAAACCTTAACCCCATGGTTCATACAAGCCCGAGAGATTCTAAGCAGGGACTTTTCTAAGAGTCTGGTGGTATAAAACAAAGGCACAGGTGTCTCTACTTACCTGTGTGAATCAGGTTGCAGAAACCTTCTTTTCTGATAGTCTTAAAAGCTTTTTTTTTTTTTTTTAAATATGGAATTTTACACTCTAGATAGAAAAACAAGTAAAATGAGGACTCTCTCTAGGGCAAGATTCCTATTTTAAAAGTAAGAACAATAAGTAGATAAACTAAAATAAGCCACTGGTTAATATGGAAAAGACAGAATAAACATTGCTTGAGCTTCAGTGAGCTATGAGCTTTTATTTCACTAGTTATATGTGATGAGACATAAATACCATCTTATATGGCATATTTGCATTTAAATGGGTGGATTCTGCAAAAATTATTATTGTACATATTTGGTTACATGTACAATGTAATGTTTATTTAAAGGCTCACAAAAATACACTTCAGTTGCCCGAGAATGGTGTAATTGTGGTCAGATGGCATGATTTAATTTGAACTTTTGCCCAGCAGTCTCCAATACGTAATAGATCATTTACAGGAGCATGTAAGCAGAACACCGCCGAAGGAGCCAAATGGAAAGCAGCCTTATCCCACACGCTGAAGGTGTAATAAAATACTGACTCTGTGCTTGGTTGGCAAGGGCAGCTGTAGCTGTTCATTATAATATCCTCAATAAGTATGGTGAGAGCTGGGCAATAGTTCAGAGCTACTGCTCTCCAGATGGCTCAGAACAATACTGAGTGCACGAACACATATTTCCATGTAAGACTGCTTGCCGCTAGCTGTCACGCATTTCTGCCACTTGCAGAGAAAACACGGGGAAATTTTCTCCCCACCCTGCTTTGGGCAACTTCAGCCTGCATTACTACCTGATTTGGATGCACCTAGTCAGCAAATGTATTTATGTAGTTATTTGACAGTGTAAATTAGCAATTCCTCCTTGGCCAAATTTTGGTGAAGAAACCTAATGCAACCGATAAAACAGTTACAAACATAAATTTGGCAACTGATGAACAAAAACCCAATTAAATACTCTTCTCCCAAGGAGCTTCCATTCCCTCCCTACCAGACATTAACTCGGGTCTTCACGTTATTTTCCTCTACAAAGATTTAGTCAGGCTTCTCCACAAAACCAGTATTTTCACAGTGAAGTATTCTTATATAAAAAATACATACAAACCTTACGCGTGCTTTGAATGGGAGCTTATCCTTCAGAGAAATTATAAAGGAAACCTGAACTTGCTTTAGTACACGTGGGGTCCTGCTCAAGCTGAACAAAACCCCAGTCAACAGGCCTAAAGTTGTCCAAAAATTGCTAAGCACCAAGGACAGACAGGGCTACAAGGACTGAGAGGAGAGACATCGGTGGCAGTTTTAAGTTAGGACTCTCTGGATCAGGTCTGCCAAACAACTCTTCAACACTTTCCTTATTCACTTAATTGGAATGATCCCCTCCCAGTCACAGCTGAAATCTATTGCCAAAGGATAGAGCAGGAGATTTCCACACTTCACTTAAAACCACCAGGCTCCTTGTGGGCAACCATCGCAATTTTATTCCAGGCACAAATGCTGCGGTGTGATTTGCCACATGCAGAAGCGTTTAAGACAGATTTACACAGAAGCTAAGGAAGGCAACAGAATTAGAATCACCAAGTGCATTTGCAGATCTTGTAGAAATGCTGCTTTGAAATTTTTTTTGGCATCCATTACTTTGAACTTAACTAAATACCAGCTTCAGGCATCTTACAAGTTTCTCTCTTCCTTGCCACTCCCCACCTAGAGTTTTCCTAAGCAATGCACCTGGATGCACGTGACTCTGTGTCATGAGAGGTCAGCTGGACTGAGGTGAGACATAAAAATCAAGGAATTGGAGAAGTTAAATCTGTGGTTATGAAAATATCCTCAATGTTACAGATATCCTCAATATTACAGCTCTCAAGAAAACAGCTGCAGCAAATGAGGCAAGGAGAGAAGCACGGTGTCTAAACAGACCAGAGAGATTTTGTGAACATGGCTGGGTACGTATGATGTTGTAAATCTAAGTGTGTATTTTCTCTTTATGCAGGCCCAGTTTCTTTCGGAGACAGAAAAGAAATGCTGAGTGCACAAACCTGCTTTTTTCAAGCCTTTTCAACAGACAGAAAGAACCTAAGAGACATGCAGTCTCAGGAAAGACACACAGTCCCTTAAACCTCACGCAGCTTGTACACGTAAGTGTGAGCCTCGAACAAAGTATTTATGTGGTTTAGTCAGCAGCAGCTTCTGCAAGAGAACTGCCAGTTTCTTTCCTGACAGTATGGAAGGAAAACAGAGGTACCACAAGGTCACTGCATGCAGATAGAACAGGCTTTGGGAAATGCATCCGGTCTCTGAAAGAATTTCTCATACATCTTCCGCCGAGCCGATGCCACCTTCCAGTAAGAAGGCTTTGGACCTGAGAAATACCATGCAGATCAGCTGGTACCCAAGTAAGGTGCTAAGTGACTACCTACAGACTGATGTCATCAATCCTAATTGTGGTCACAGTCTTGTGTAAAACCAGGCTAACAAACACTTCAGTGTAGCTCACAGAATTTGCCTAGATCTCACGCATCTTTGCAATAAGTGCAATACTCCGTATAGCAAAAAGCACCTAAGTGACACACTACCCAGGCCACAAGGAAACATAAAGTTCCGACCACCTCTCCTGAGGAGGCAGAACCAGACCTGTGTGGCCAGCTCTGTCACATTAGCATTATAAAAAAAACAGAAACAAAAAGCCGCAAAAAGCCCCAAAGCAGTGAATTATGCCCTAAATCATGCGTACCAAACACAGAGCCCTTTCCTTGCAGGACCCCTCAAGCAGGAACAGCGCAGCAGTCACCACAGACACCCAACTTGCACTTTTTATAGGAAAAGCAGTTTCTGAGGCCATGGGGAGAAGGGTGCGGTTTGCAGGGCAGTTATCGGAGCAGGGAACAATACAGCGAGCTGACAAGTCCTATCTCTTGCCTTTCATCAGGAAATAGCAGCTAGTTTCCTTATTACCAGCTGCCTGGGCAACTCATTTAAGCTTCTTGGGAAACCAGTAGAACAATTAATCTGGGAGTAACCCCCCTGAAACACGGAAGATGCAGCACACTTGCTTATCCATATCTGAACGGCTCGTCAAATGAGGTTTAAAGAAAGATGACCTTTGATTTAACGTTAATGTGGTCAATGCTCTTTGAATCATTTAATGAGTGATTAATAATAATAATAAAACCCCTCTAGCACAATAAAGGGCAGTGTTAAAGGCAAAGTAAAACAAAGTTTGGCCCGTTTAACAGGTTCACATTTGCACATTTCTTCTACCACGACTGAACAGGCTGAAAGACTTCACAGCTCAACAGCCTCTTCACTTCAAATTCAGTGCCGCGTAATAGTCAGCTTTTCTGACCGAAATACCATTTTGCTGAATTCCTGGCACATGCCAAGAAGCTGGGCTCTTCCCACTTGCTTTTCCCTGGAAGGTGATACAGCCAGACATCTTTTGGACATTTGATACCAGTTTCTGCATTTGAGCCCCTCTCCCTCTTTGACAACTGACCCAGGCTGTTACAGCCTCTCCACACCACTACCAAAGCAGCATTTTGCTGCCTTCTATGAAAGCTGAGTGGATGCATCAATAAGCAAAACAGGTAAGGAAATAAATGCTAGCATTTCACACCCTCAATTAAACACTTGAATTAGGAAAGTCACAGCAGGCTCAAAGAATTTCTCCGCACAATCCTTTTAAAAATGAGTTTGTAAGAGCATATGCAAATATTTACCCTCCATCTAGTTCTGAATGCATTAGCAGGCTGTTTCACAGGGAAGGCGATTGCTTCACTCCCTGCTTCCTGAAGAGGTTCCAGCAAACCCCCGAGGTCTCAGCAATTAAACCCTCACCTGGACCAGCCCGCTCTCAGCCCAGCAGGAAGCCCTCCGTGGCTACTGCTCTCCCACATTCACACTCCACTTAGTGCTGCAATCTGGAGAAGGCTGGGCAAAGTACTTATTCGTTTTTCTTCTTTTCCTCAAAAAAACCCAAAAACCCAAACAAATTTACAGGAAAAAGCCCTAGAATTTTAAATCTCAGAAGAGCAATTTCAATTACCTTATATATAATTACATTCCACCTTTTACCCGCTGATTACAAAGTATTTTTTAACTATGTGCTTCAAAGAACACTGAATTACTTTTACCTCCAAGGAACACACCCAATCACCACTTATTTTTACACCTGCAATCAATTTTGTTCACTAATATTTATATTTGTCCTTGATAATCAGGGAAACATCCACAGTATTTGTGCTTGCAATTAGCACTGCCTGCAGTGAGAGGGAGGCTGATTCTAACAAATTAAATAATGAAACCCAAAAGCACAGCAGGGAAGGACTTTCTGGAACAGCAGCAAGCCATCTTCAAGTATTAATGACAAGCGTCTTTTAGCACGAACAGGCAGCTGGGTGATTTTCGGAGGGAGCTACTTTAACGAGACAGACAGCGTGACATCAGGGTGGAGGTAAGAAGCTACAAGCAGAGACAGGGAGCAGGAGGTTTCCTGTTTTGATGGAGCTGAGGGAAGTGTGGAACTGGACGATTCGATCCGAGGTGGCCCGTGCCGGTCCCTTGGCTCGGCACAGAGCAGTGTGACCTTTTCAGCTTTGCTTACATCAACACAATTCTTGCCCTGAGCGGCTGCATCGTGGCTGCAGCGAGAGGGGCGCGCCGGCCTGCTCGCACCTCACCCGGCCTTCCCCGGGCGCTGCTGGCGAGGCACAGCTCGCCGGTCAGGCAGTGAGCAAGTGGCGAATGAGGAGGAGGATGGGCTGCAGTCCTACCCACGCTCAGCTCTGGTGTGCTTCTCTGGATTGTTAGGCTGGCAAATTCGGCCAACTTTGCTTCCTATTCACAACGCACTTGTGAAAGCAGAGGTTTTGCCACGTTCCACAGATGACGAGGCTAAACCAATCTCTACCGCCTCAAAGCCATCTTTGATGTTTAACCAAACATGAGTTATTATGAGGGCTCTTACTTCTGTGTGATTTTCAGCAATTCCAACGAAAAAGGCAAGATGCTTCATTCAGTGGCTAAGCTGCAGAAGAATCAGCTAAAAACAGGGATCTGTGCTAAAATTGTTTTTCTTGCAACAGAGCTCACTTTGGATTTCTCTCTAACATGCTTTAAACTAGATGATTGACTGCTTCCAATGTGTAACTGAAAGTATGTACAACAAAAGGAAACTTTGGATTAAGGGAGCAAAATACGTGTTTTCAGATTAAATGATTGATAGAGGCTCTGGGTCTGTCTTTGAGGCTGCAAAATGCAATTGCAGATGTATCTTCTAGATTCACACTGCTGCAGAATGCTTGGGACAACAACTTTCACAGCGTAACAGCCAAGCTCAGTATAGAGACATGGAAACAATCCAGCTGAAATAAACACCGGGAAACAGTTATTTGTTTGTTTATTTAAGCAAACATAAAACTATCCATTTGCAAATCTCATTAGGTTTGCATAACTTCCATTTCTATTAATTGTTACCTTTCACCAAGTCTTATCATCTCCCAGCGGCCGAGCAGGTAGAAGCAAATAGAATGACCAGTCCCTTCTTTAAATAAAGTCAGAAAGCTTCAAAATAACAGCATAGCTTACTGGAATGGACACATACAAACACGAGCTGCAGAACAATAGATATCTATATATTTCTCGCTATATGTATGGAAACATATATTGAAGTAAAAGTGGGGGAAAGCTTCCAATTTGTCTGGTGGTTCTTCAGTAGACAAGGAGGCATAATTATGAGGAAACTGCTGAAGCATTTAGAATGGTATCGTTTGTTGGCTCAAGCTCTAGGAAGGTTTTTTTTTTTTTCTTTTCACTTACTGTTACACGGCCTCCTCATTTCAACCCGACAGCATCCAGGGCCCTCTACATGGCATAAATTTGATTTACTCTCAGGAAAGGCCTTAAGACACTACCAGAACTGTGTGCAGTAAATACCGGTGTCCCTAAGGGGAACAGCAGGTTTGAGGAAAAAAAAGCTGCCACTAAAACTGGGGGCAGTAGCAAACAGTTGCTTCACTAATCCGAGTATCCTAAAGAAAAATCAAACAGACAGCTATGAACTGCTGACGCAATCCCTTAAAGTGCAAAACTGAAGTTTTAGTAGACCTGAACAAAGTGAAGTATCCAATAGAGCTATGGTTTTGGGATGTGTGTTGTATTAGAACGAGTTCTTTGCTACGTTGTTTTCAAAGACAATATTGAGGCCCCAGAGGGAAAAAGCCAAGATTTAAGAAATCCTGTTCATCTTTTCAAAATCCACCGGAGCAAACAAGTGGCCTTTGTGCTTTTAACTATCTCGTACCATCTCTCAGCACTCCGGCAGTCAGCAGCTCTAGTGACGGAAGTTACTAAACGCCTCCCTGTTCATTCAGTAACGTTGTTTTAAGTTATCTACGAAGGACACAAGAGAAACATTACAAACCCCACGCACAACTGAGGTGAAACTTTAAAAGATGTTTCTGACGTAGGCTGCTGCGCTGCGAGACTTCTGAACTCATTTCCATCTAAACTTAGAAACATTTATATGCTATTGATGTTCAATGGAAACAGTTGGAGATGGATGAGGGAACGGTCAGATGAGAGATACCAAAATGTCAGACAGCCTACCGACTGTTGTTGCCATGAGATCCAACAGTCAACATCAGTCTGATAAGCTATCCGACAGGATGGTACAGCCATGGAGATGTCACGACGGTTGGCAACACAAGAGGACATTCAGGCGGGATTGAACAAAATACATATTCTCACACCTCGCTCGAGACCTGCCCTAACCTAATGCAGGGATAGATCTAGCCTAAGCAAGAGGAAGATCTAACCTACTTCGTGCTCGTGTGCCACCTTTTGATAACACTAATTGAAAGTCAAATTAATTATCGTTACTTACCCCTAGGATAAAAATAATAAGCAATAGTTCAAAAGTTATTAGAGTAGTAATACATAGAAGCAGCAGTGGAATGGACATCTACTTACTAAAGAGGGAAACGATCCATTTTAATATTGGTTATGTTCACGTACATTACAACTGGAACACACAATGGTTTAAAAATACCTGACTTTTAAAGCCTAAGTTTAAGGTTCTCTAAGATTCTCTGCATCATTGCCAGGTTTGACATCAAATCTATTTTCAGCTGGAATCTTTACTCTTCCCTCCTCTCTTCTCCTTCATTGCCCACGGTGCTGTGATCAGTGGCAAACATCTGAGAATTTACGGTAACAAATATCGCTAGCTATTTCACTTGCCTATTTTAACCACTGAGCCACACTTCAGGCCAGCGAGCTGCTTCCTACTTCCTTCTGCTAAGTAAGAAGTTCTTAAGAAAAAAAACAAAAACCAAAAAGAACAAAGGGCTTCAGCACCATTTGTGCAGGAAGGATGAGTAAAGCATGCAATTCATGGGATTAAGGCTTAATAAAGTAACAAAAGAAACTGAGCATACAAAAGTGGAGAGGAAAAGAAACAGCTTAAAAAGACTGACACAAGAAATTCTGGAATGATCAAAGATGACTTTATAAAGTTTTATCTTAACTTCATTCTAAATATACAGAATAAAAAATGTCAGCTTCGGCATTTTGACATGGATCTTCTCTGCTAACATCACCAAAGTTAAGAGGGTGGCTTTCCCAACCGAGAGCACGTGCAATGCAATGGGACACTGGGGAATCCAGATGGAACAGCCTTACCATGAGGGACATGCAACAGTTTGTATCCAATCCGTATTCATTTATGTACATTTTAATGGTCCTGAAAGTTATGGAAAAAGCAAACCAGCCACCCTTCAAAATAAGAAGTTACCCTTAGGTCAGTCTGAAGTTAAATCAGGACGTGGAGAGTATTAAATCATCGGGTTTGGAAGTAATTTGGATGGACAACATTTGTGTTAAACTCCATTTAACATCACATTGTCCATCCCATATAATACAACTCAGACACGTAAAGCATTTTTACCTTACCTTAACATTTATAAGTTTGTCAATGAAACGTCTGCTCTAATATCCAAATTACTTTCAAAATTAAATAAAAACTTGTTATAGTTGAAAATGGATGTTAAAAAGTTTTCCCCCATTTTGAGTAATGCTGATTTTTAAACATATGGAAAGATGTGTCATTTTTTGTCTGCTAAAACCCATTCCAAGGGGTTTTTTCCAAGCTCATTTGGTTTTTTCTTCAGAGTACATCTTCTGTTGCAGTCGTTTAGCGTAGCTCTGGGCCATGGAGTTGATTATAGATAAGATAAAATAACAAACCATGACAATCACCAATTTTTCAAACATCCACGATAGCCAGTTTTCCCCCTGAAGAGACAAAGACAAAACAGAAGGAGGAGGAAAATTCAGATTAGTGGACAGCACAGTGGAGAATTCTCCATTTTCTGGGTGAAAGGGAAAAGCCTAACCTTTTTATTTATTTATTTATTATTATTATGTAATTTATCAAATTAAAAACAGGAACCAAGTGCAAGCTGACAGGATTCCTGCAGGTCTCCCTGTAAAGCTGACTTTAGTCCTTTGAAAAAACAATGCAGGAGGCCTTGCCAAATACACTGCGGGGCAGATGATGAATCCCTGATCATTACCCGCGTGCCAGCAAAGCGATTTATTATTCCTAACATTGTTTTGTCTTTGCTAACAATTCCCTGAGTTCAGAATTAGCAAGCCCTGACTGTCATTCCCTGTCATGATCATTGCAACGAAAACAATAAGGTCATTGGTTAACAATGGTTTTTTCCTAAACTGCATATACTGTGTTATCTTCCAATTAGTACCCGATTCTCCTGGTGTCACCAGAAGTTAACACCACGGCCTCGGCAGTCCCACTTTGAGCGTCTTCCACAGCGGCCCCTAACTTGTATTTTTTTTGTCAAAGGAGGGCAGCAATGCACTGCACAAAAATTACTTCAATGTGCATAAAAGGAATCTGCATATTTAGTTATTCCAGCCCAAGCCTCCCTAATTTAGTCTCCTTTTTGGTAAAAAATGGGCAAAGAAACATTTTATAAGAGCTACAAGGATTAAACGTGAAAAGTGGGTTAGATTAATGGATTTTATCTAAAAATGCCATAGATTCCTATGGAATCGCACGTCAAAGTTGCTCTGTCCCCACTGAAAATTCAGGGTATGTTTTATTAAAATACTTTTTTTTTTTCTTCCATGGGGGGACACTTCTGCCGCTTTGTACCGGCTCTCAACACCGTATTTTTCTTTTCCTTTTGAACAGTAAAGGCTTGGGGATTTTGTTTCTTATTGGCCGTTAAGCCACAGATCCTACCGGCTTCTCAAGTTTTGATGCTGCACACAGTCTGTTACCATTTCACGTGGAAATGCAACCTTTTTCTGCTTAAATTTCTTTCAAAATAGGCACGCTAACGTAGCGGCAAGATGTGCCCCTGGTCTTACTTCATTGTTTTCTTTATTCTCCAAGAGCTTTAAGTCCAGTTGCATACAATTACAGTATTATTTTTAATTCCCAGGCTGCTTTTAAAATGAGATTTTTATCTTTTCCCTGGGCCACTGCAAATCTTTGACAAACAGAATCAAGAGTTACATCGGTAAACCTGACAAGCCAAATGACAACTAGAGAAGGCAAAAAATTAACTGGGGAGGGAGGCAGAGAGGTTCTTACCTGTGGCACGCCACTGTCAGGCTTGTGGTGAAGTTTTATCCTCTGAGCTTCCAAATATTCTTGAAATGGCTTCTGAAGAGAAGTACCTATACTTGGAATAGCACTGATGCAAAGTTCATCCCAGAGAACAAGACAAAACAGGGGAGGAAAAAAAAAGAAAAACAAAAAACATTTTTTTTTTTTTAAACTTACCACTTTGACCCAAACAGAACAAAGTTCAGACTGAGCTACAGCTCAGAAGGGCATTGCTACTTGAGAAAGCAGATAACCACGAAATAAAGGGCATTTCAGCTTTTGAGCAGATACTTCTGAAAGGGACGGTTTTCCCCAGATCCTCCAAAAGTGCTTAAAAAGAAAAAAGTCTTTCCGAGCAAGCCAGTGACAATACACTGCTGGTAGCACAGAAAGAAGCTGTGAGCTGGAGCGTTTCCTTAAAGCCAGGGAGAAGCCAGCTGAGGCTGTGCACTGGTGCAGTGCTGAGAATAAAATGAATGACTTCTGAGAAGTCCCACATTTATCACCAGCAGTTCCTGTAAGAACTGGTTTGAACCGATTAATAAGGAAATGACTTGTGCTTGTGTCATCCCTCAGTTAAAAAAGAAACTGCTCGCCCTATGACTTGCCCCTATCTTCTCAAAGAAGACGGCCCCTTTCTCAAACTAAGTCCTTATTAGGACAATCTGTGCGTCATCCTTACCCAAAAAGAATGCATTAGCAAATTCTGCAGGCGCCTCCCACAAGTCAGTGATTAACAAAGGAACAAAGAAGGAACTATGAACCCTGTTCTGAATCATGCCATGGTTTATGGCAGATGACTTGCACAAAAGCTACAATACGTTACTAAACACCTTGTTCTTACATTAAGTTATAAAGATCACGGATACGTTTTTGGAACTAAGAACCCTCTCCTACCTCTCGGGCGTAAAGGTGTTAGCGCCGGACAGACTCACAGCAGCCTCCAACGTCCATTCTGCAAACACCACAGCCCGTCCAGGCTTTAATCAAAACCAACCTAGGTAATTTTTCTTTAAATCTCCACAAAATCAGCAGGAGGTCTGAGGAGCTTTAATAATTGTCACGACGCTTAAAAAAAAAAACCAAACCCAAACTTAAATACTATACTGAAGAGACTACCACTCGCAGCCGGGCTGGCGTGGTGGGAGCACACGCATGGTCCCAAGGCTCAATCCACACCCATGGACCACCGCTCCTAACTCCGGCCACGGGAGAGTTCCCATTACTGACAAACACCACTTCAATTTCAAAGAGAATGGAGATTTTAAATTTTTCAAGGAATTAATACGGTCGTCTACATTACAACACGTCACCTAAATTTCAACGCTTTGGTTTTCATTTTTACACTACTGCTTCAGGGAGGCTTTAGCAAAACGCGCTGCAGACACCAAGAAACACCCAGACAGCTCTACAAACCGATCACCTCCTCTCCCGCCGGCTGCGGGAGGGCCAGGTCCCTCAAAGGGTTTTCCCCAGTCTCCTGGTTTGACACACTATTCCCTTTTCCAGGCTAAAGCCCAAGGGAAAAAATCACACTTTTCTAATCTGCAGAATTTTTGAAAATGCACAGACCGAAGAAACAAAGTAGCTCATTCTCCTCCATTAAACCTATTTCCTTCAGTAGCCAGGGGCGAGTAATTTTTTCAAACATATTTAAAGAGATTGCTTCTCTCATGATTCACCATCACGGTGATACAAACGGGTGAGCAAATTCTGTGCCTGGACTGGTAAAACTTCAGAGACAAGAGAAAAAAGCAGGGACTAAGGCACATCTATTACACATTTTACACAAGAGTATGTCAACTTTTACAAATGATTTCCAGTTTTGCAAGCCCGTCCCTTGCGAAGCTGACTTTATTCGTGGTAACAGTTCTCCTAATGACTCGCTGATCGGTACGAGTCAGTTTTAAACCTGAGTAACATTTTGAGGTTTCTCTCTGTTTTTTTTTTTTTTTTTTAAATGACACTTGGAAGCCCGGAAAAGCTATTGCAAGTTAATAGTTTACTTTTAAAACTCCTGCATGATTATGAAATGAATATTTAAATGATGAGAGATGAATGATTAACAGAACGGTTGCTCAAATGCCTCCATTTTTTTCTGAAAACTGAACTAAGTCAGTGCCCAATTAGCGCTAAACAACAGAACAAAAGACATCAAAACCAAATTCAGGCGGCTTGAAGAGATCCTGGTGCATCAACACAGTATTTCAACATTTTTTTCCCTAAAAGTAGTCGGGGTTTTTTTTTTTCCTTTTGTGAGCATGACTAAGAATTAAGTCCATGAGATTCATTTTAGTAAAGCTATTTTGAAGAACTGTAAGATCCTGAATGCAAGGACCTTGGTTTCTAGAAGTCTGCAATGTTTTGCACATTCGCAGAGACTTTAATAGTGAAAAAAAAAAATTAAATAATGAGTAAAATGAAGCAGAGTAACATCTAGAAAATCATGAATCCACAGTACTGGGAATAAAATTCTTGAAATCCCATTTCAGTGGGACAGTACTGGTTGCTTGTACTCTTTTGACACAATTCAATCATTTAATCAACCAGCTGGCATATACGCCACCTAACACCCAAAGCGTAGACATCATTTTAGATCTAGAAGCCTTAAAAATCACTTTTCATTTGATTTAATTACAAACAAGTGAAGGGTGCCCCCCCGCAAACTGAGTGAAGTTCAACTCACGAACCCTGTTCTTCTCAAAGGAGGACTTGAGTGTAAATTTTCAAGGATGACCCTCAAGCCAGAGGCAGGTAGGCAGGCAGAAGGAACAGATTTGCATCATAATGCTGCGCCCCTTCGCAATGACTTTAAGATTCACCTTCAAAAGACTGCTGTAGTTTCAGGAGTCTAGATGCAAACCACAGGCGTATTTACACATCCGAGTTAAGAAGAGAAGATGCTGGAAGATAACCCTGTTTGCAGAAGAATCTAAACCCAACTCCTTGCATTTTCCTTTTCAGAATCAAGCCCATTGTCTTTCAAATAAAGAATATGAAAGGATAAGAAAATAAAAGGACCTCAACACACAACAGACCTTCGCTCCTCTGCGCTTTGTAGTCTCTATCTGCCAAAACAAAACACACACACAAAAAACCAACCCCAAACACACAACCTGCTGTCCCTTCTGAAAGGCTTAAAATGTAGGTCTGGGTGAGCTGCTTCAGGACTTCAGTTTAAAAAAATAAAAGAAAAATTTAAAATTAATTAAAATTAAAAAAAGGTCATTCACCAAATAAACACTGAAATACATTTCACTCCTTGCTATCACCGTTATTGATGAATTTTGCAGTTAATCAGCAATAAGGATGCACTGCTAGGAAGAGAAGTGCTGTTCTTGTGTACTCTGTCCTTTCAACAAAGTGTACTTGAAAAACAAAGCGACCGGCTACTCTTTTACCATCAGATTCAGAAAAAAAAATGCTTTGGATTTTTTTTTTTTTTAAGGAAAAAAAACCCTCCAAAGAAATTCTGCTTTGAAGAAGTTTCAGAAATAGTTAGCATTAAACACCAATTTTTTGTTTCAGTTCATTCTGATTCTCTGCTAAAATGGAATGTTTCAAAAGGAATTGAAACTGAAAAGTGACTTCCAAAAAATTGCACTACCCTTTGGTACAGCCTAAATGCATTAAAACCATAACATTTCAGTAAAAACCGTTACTTGCATTCCAATACTACAACCTAAACACCCATTAGGAATTTTGCTTCACTGAACACAACCCTGTTGAAGCCCATTTTCAGAAGGATTACCTGGTATTTGTAATTAAACAGATACATCTGATTTTTTTCTTTAATTAAGAACCAGAATTTTTATCCCAGTGAAAAATGATAAAGCTTTTTTCCAATCAATAAAACAAAACTTCACATTTATTTGAAGCACCACAGTGCAGGGATTCAGCAAAGCTGGTTTAGGATTCATTTAAAAATGACACCACCTATGTGCAGATTCAGTGCAGCAAGACTCCTAGAGCTTCTGCTGCAGTTACAGCACAACTGTGTCTATTAAAATACACTGTACGATTTATTAATTTGCTTTTCAAAGAACGACTGACAATGAGCCTCAAATGCATGCCATGAAGGGGCAGGGAAGATTTTTGGGAAACATTTTTTTAACAGAATCTTTGGAACTACAGGTAGGAGTTTTTTCAAATGCAGGTGGATGAAGCACCAAACCAAGAGGAGGGGGCAGGGAAAGAAAAAGGAAAAAGTATGTTCCCTATGACAGCTTAATACAAAGTAAGAAGTTATTCAGCACTCCAGTCAACTGCATTTTTACTAATATTAAAAATACTTCTTGAAAACCATTTAATCATATTTACACTTTTGAAAGGCAGATTTTTCATCTTACGAGATCTTTAAGCGGCAGGCTCCTCGAGTTATTGAGATTTCATAACCGATGCGTTTAGAGCTTGTGAACACTCAAATAATTATAAGCTGTGCTAAATGCCAAAGTACAGGTCTCTCCCAAATGCTGCGGTTTTGTATCAGCGCTAACATTTCACAAAAAAAAAAAAAAAAAAAATCAGTCCACAATTTAGGATATAAAGTTCCCATCTTATAAAACCTCTGCACATGTGCACATTCACCGGCTTTTTCAGAGAGAAATGTTAGAATTAGCAAATGTTTTCAAGAAACACCAAAGCTGCCACTGCAGAGCCACATTTTAGGAACACTGATATGGTGGGGTTTTACTGCTGCTGAAAGTTTCTTGTTTTTAAGAGGCCTCTATCAGCAAGTGATTAAGCAGCTGATTAAGCAGTTCTTAAACTCCATTTATTTTGATGGAAATTAAAAATATAAATAGAAGTTCAGTGGCATTCAGTTCCGGATTTTATACCCTATTCAGCAGCTCCTATGAACAACTGGAATCAGCCCCCGGGTCACGATGACCAAGAAACATTAAGCATTGCAGGTTTAAAAACGTGGAAGTGCATTTAATCATGGAAATAATAACCTGAGGGGAAACGAGAACCATCATCATCATCGCATCCAGGGGGCAAACGAGCCGCCAGGCTCCCAGGCCGAAACACACTGAAGCCCTGCTTGGAAAGGTGATGCAATATTGAGTCACAACCCCGTTTTATGGAGGATTGCCCTAATATCCACAGCTGCTAATTTGGAAAAACCGTTGAACTGTTAACATGGGGAGCGATTCTGTCACTCCCTGGCACGCACACTCTGTCCTCATCCGGACCCTGCTCAGGGTCCGGGGACAAACAGCGTTGTATACGTTTGCTCAGATTCAGCTATTTGGGTTAGCCCAGCTATAGAAAAACATCCTTTTAGGAAATGCCAGCACTACAATTCAAAATGAAGACAACAGCGGAAGAAATTTTGAAACAACAGAAAACCAAACCATGAGGAAAATATCATTGTGCGATTTGCCAGCACAAACCCCATCGCGCCCTGCCGGCCCGCAGCAAGCATGGCCCAAGGCCAGAGATTATCTCCTCCTACAAAAAAGGGAGTTAAGTGACACCCAAGAATGTGACAAAGGAAGGAGGGAGCGTGCTGGCATGGAGTCTTCCCGCCCCGTACCTCCAACTTTTTTTTTAAATAATTTATTTAAATCAGACTGGCTATTGACAGCTAGGCCAGAGGGCCGAAGCAAAGGCTTTCGCCTTCCAAACAATTATGCAAAACATCATTAAATCATCACACCCAACACCCATTCCTCCCACACAGAGTTTCTCTGTACTAGATTCACATTTCTATGTTCCCCGGTAAGAACACAAGAAAAAGTCCACCCTGAAGCTCAAAAGCAGCAAGGCATTCCGTAAAAATCTGGTTATTTCGGCCATCCCTCCCTCAAGAGCAACTGGAAGTTTTGCTCCAGCATGGTATCAATTTCTTTGAACGTCAGACATTTTATAAACTACTGAAAAAAAATTAGATTCTGGCAGAAATATTTTTATGCCACTGGACAATTAGAAAAGCTGATTAATTTGCGTACCGTGTTCACTGTCTAAACAGAGCACCTTTCTTCCTGCAAGTTATCTGAACCTTCAATGGTTAATTTTTTTCCAGACAGTGATCTAAACAGGCTTAACGGTTAGTATTTTAATGAGCTGTCATTTCCTGTGCTGATAAAGATTCTCACAGTATTTAAACCATCCATTTCCCTGAGGCTCCGCCAACCCCAGGACCCTGCTCGGTGACTCAGTGGACCTCAGCCTCCCGCCTGGCTCAGCCCTGGCAGCTGATGCTGCGGCAACCCTGGGCCCCGGCTCAGCCCGAGCCCAGCAAAGCCTGGGCTATCAGGGAGGCAGCAACCACAACCTTCAGCTTCTATCACCGCCACTTTGGCCTCAGAGCTTTTGGTGAAATTTAAGATGTTCTCTGGGTTCAGTGTTCTAAAACTGCAGAAAATAAATCTGGTTTATGGTCAGGATCAACAGAGACATTTGGGGGGTTAAAAGGCTCCTTAGCAGATTCACTTGCTTTACGAGTAAGAAAGAAAATACCTTATTTGAAGATTACTAAGCTAAAATTGTTACACATTTGACGTCATTTCTACCTGGAGCTACACTCCAATACCCACGTTAATCAAGCTGCCTGCACAACACTTCTTTTCTTGGGACATCCTGTTATATTAAAATCGATGTTTTCAAAAAACAGGAATTGCAACATCTCTGAACTGCTGGTTCTCAACTGCTCAATACTGTTCTTTGTAAGGAAACTTCTATTTGTATTTTAAAGATACGGTTTTGTACACAATTCAGAAAAAAAAAAAAAAGCTTGCTTGTTCGGAGGTAAATCCTACAAGCCGTTTGCAAATAAACTTTTATAATTCTGTTGTGATCCACTGGAAGGTTTTCAACACCAAGGCTACTCAAATTTCATCCACAGCTGTGTCCCTTTTCAAGACGCTAAAGCCTTTTTTGTGCGGGGCTGACCCATTGTGTACAGGGCGTATTAGGAGGGCACAGTCCCACAGGTTTCTGATGTACCTGCGGGAGGAGAGCCATTGATGTATTGTACCAAGAACCGTCAGGTGTATGGGTGTAGCCTTCCAGAAGCATTTCTCTCAGGAGGTTTTGAAGTCACTGCTCAGTTATCCACGTTCTCAGCCACTTCAGGTTCTTTTTGGCTGAATTCTACTACACAGGTTTTGTTTTGAGTACTGATTAGAACCTAGTTTTTCAAAATATCCTTTAATAAAGACGCCAGTTCAACAGGACATGGACTTTAGGCATACATGCGAAACAAAGGGCCACCATGTCAGGAGGTGTGGTTGGCAGCTCACGCCCGGCTCCTCCGATGCCGCTCTGCCCAGTGCGGAGCGATAGGAAGCAGCGATGAGGCGGCAGAGGCCTCGCCACGGGGTCATACCCTGCTGAGGGCCCCCCAAACCCTCAGGCAATCGCATGGCACAATGTGAATCAAAAGAAGGGCTCTTCCCACCCCAGGACAACCGATTTCTGGTGCAGCCCTTTCTATCGCTGCAGCTTCTTGACTTACATCCTCAAGAAATAACCCAAACTTACATTGTAAATTATTTTTGAAAAAAATGCACGATCTTGAAGCAAAGTTTCCAGTTACATTAGTCACCGTGATTTCATTTGTACTTTTTTTCCTGAAAGGAACATCACGTTCCTTACAAGAATCAACTGAGATTAAGTTGTGAAGCAAAGAATTATGGCACAATAAATAGCAGCAAACTGGTTTGTCAAGGCAATGGCTCAAGTACCTGGCCTGCATAGCTGGTAAGCATGAGAATGCGTTCCACAAAACCCACCAGGTAAGGAAGCCTTCGGAAGCACTGGTATTTTGGAGTAGATTTTCAGGTCCAAGTTTCTTGAGTTACATTTCACACTGTTAACACATCTCACCCAGAGAACATGGCGCTAACAAATTAACTTTTAAAAACCTGTGGAAATATGCCATTTTTTTTTTTTTTTACATGCATTTCACTGGCTTCTATTTAAACTTGCCTCAGTTCATTAATTGAAAAGATTAGTCTCTACTTCTCTTAAAACCAGCAAGGCATCCTTTGCCACAGGCAGTGGCTCGCTCGTTCGGCTAAGACGACAGCGTACCTGGTCTATCACACGGGCACTCCTCAGTGTTCCTGCCTCCCCTCTGAGTGACCACCTCAGCTCTGTAATTAAGACCTTCTGCAGCCTACGTGAGTTTATAATGAACTTAACAGCAGGCAGAGGGAATCTCTCTGCCCGAAGGGTGGGATTTGTCCAAAAGGGATGCGGCCGTACCATTTGCCACTGAAGTTCAGATGCTTCTGAGGTGAAGGCCACGTGCTGTCTAATGCTACATAAAACATGTTTACAAATTTTTTAGATGTCTATTGAAGTTCTGGAGTTATTAGCTCATTTTCACAAAATAGGAACAGAGCGTGCTGAATTAAAAAAACCCAAAACAATCAGATCGTTTTCATTCTGAGCATTCACCCAGACTGATGGCAGACAGTTTTGTGGATGGTGTGTGCTTTGAGAAAGATTTCTTTTACTAGTTTTCTGGGAATTCTTAATCCACATTTGAAACTGCCACTTCAAAGAAAATATGATCGTGCTTAAAAGCAATATGCTTAGTGTGACTTCATAAACAATCCTGCAGCTGTAGGTAAAAAAAAAAAAAAAATTAAACGGAAAGATTTAAGAGCCAAGAGAAAACCCACAACACACATGATAATTAAACATTGTAAACGGGCTAGGTTTGGCCTAAAACCAGCAACAAAGTATTTTACAGACGATCAGTAAGTCAAACTCCTCTTTAAGTGACAGAATACCAAACTCTCACACAGAGTCTTTCCTCACAAAAGCTTATGAACCTAACACAACCAGAGAGAAAACATTATCCTCCTCTAGCCTTTTAGACAGCATGAATACAGCTTTAAACTATTAACTGGTAGAACAGGTTGATAATTACCAGCCTCACGTGAGCTACCAGTATCTCTGTAATCCTCGTCAGCTTGGATTTCAAGACTCTCGCTAGCTTCAGCTTCTTAAATCCACCCGTGTCCCCTTTTCTCCAACTAGCTCCAACCTTGTTCCTTCCAACGCGGCTGGCGCAGCACAGCTGGCACTTGCCCCACTGCTGCCAACGCCCACCCTTCGTACCTCGTATTTATTTGTACGCTAGCGACCACCAATGTTTTCCAAATTTTTTCGTAAAGAGCCTCTTAATTTCCTGCCACATTTTCTTTTCCTTTGCTTTCTCTATTTAATTAATAAAAGGAGTATTTTGTGATCCTTTTATAACAGACACCTAGACAAAACTGTAAAATCAAATTACCCTAGATTATATTAAAGAAAGCCTGGTTACGGCAAGCTTAGAGCGCAATGCCAGCCGCATCCAGGAACAGAAGGAAACAACTGCTGAGCTATGGGCAAGGGCTGCAGGTGAATCATTTCTGCTTTTTGACTAAGACTTGTGTAGTTATCGAGAAATTCTCTCTGGCCTATAAAATCAAATATTCCTCAGACTTTATCTCATAACTTAATCTTCTGTCTAGATTTTAGTTGTCCTGTATATTAATATGTTCATTATCTTAACGTATTGTGCTTAGACATTTCCTATTGTGTCAGAGCAATATCCCAGACAAAAAAAAAAAAGTCTTAAGTCATTTTGTCAGATAGAATTTGATTAAAATAAAGTCACCGACCATTAAATAGAACTATATTTTAACTTAATAATAAGGGACTTAATACAAGCTATTGTTTAATATGTTCTATGCTCCACTCTAAAAGAAATTGATGAGGTAATGCTAGCAGACAGCTTGAGAAAACTCAAGGATACCGGGACATTCCAAAAATCTTACTGTCTCCCGAGAACATTTTTTAACTCTGACATCAACCATCTAATAAAATCTGAATCCAGCAGAGGTCTTGTGAATGTATTCAAAGTAATTTAATGCAAAATTATCTCCAAGACATATGAAGTCGGAAAAACCTACTAGTTTTGGCTCAAAGATTTGCAGGAGAATAAATCTTTGGAAATATACCTGACCTAGTAGCAGTGCCGACCGAAAGTTAGTAACAAATCATCTGGTGTGACAGATCCTAAGAAAAGCTAACTAATGGTGGTTAAAAGTAGCCACATTCCTCTCCT
>NW_009258884.1:1442924-1473630 GCF_000687185.1 Egretta garzetta
CCCCCGAAAAAAAAATGTTCAAAGCAACAAAATAATTTTGAAGTTTGTTACAAACCAGACCCCCAAATCAGAAGACCAGGGGGTAATAAAGTCAGGATTTGTTTCATTAGTGAAATGCCCTAGAACCTTCCTTCTGACACTCCTTTTGCTTTGTATAGCATTACTACTTCAAGTTTACATATTTTACAAGGAATTCTTTCCAGACATTCCTGCCCTGAAAGTGTTCTTAAGGAGCATGGCTTTTTGGCTTTTATGTGAAAATCGTTATTACAGTTTGGATAGCAAAGTGTCAATCATTTTGCCCCATATAACAAGCGAAATACCTTGGAAAAGTAGAAACACCTTAGAATTTATTTTATGGATCCATATTGGGTATCAAGCTTAAGAAAAAAAAAAAAACAACTAAGAAAGCCCCCACACTAAAGCTTTCTATTTAAATGTTAGAGACTCACATTTAAAACTTGAAGCCTGCATCCCTGACGTGAGTACTGAAAACAGGCAGGAGCTTCCCTCCCAGAAGAACACAATTGTGCCTTTGAACAATTAAGCACGAATTTTTGATGAAAACCCTATGATTTGATCTACTTGCCTACATTTAAATTAATTAAGTTGTATACTTTGTTTGTGTTCAAGTCGCTTATGAACTTCTGCATGGTTAAGAGAGGCACCGGTGCGATGTTATTTGCTGGATTACCAGGCAGGAAATGTTAACGTCAACAATGGATTTTAAAATTACCAGAATTTCATGACTGAACAGGTAGATATGAGGCAAAAATCTAACACTTCATCATCAGTGTCCAATCTTCATTCAAACCCACTGAGGCAACACGTTAAGTGTGTTGTTTTAACTGCCTTGTTTTTTTTTTTCACCCAAGCTGTTGTTAGCTGGGTTTTTGCTTAGTTTTCTGGTTTTAAACTGAGATTTTCATTTAAAAAAAAAATCAATTACTAAAGAACTCAGTCTAAAAAAAAAAAAACACCACCCAAAACTGTCCTTTCTCCTATGAAAACCCAAGTTGAATAGAATGAAGATAAAGCTCTACACACAAAATTCCTCATTCTGACATTTTATGAGAGATTTAATATTTTCAACGTATGAGGCCATTCAAATTACTGAAGATGCTTATTGTGATCTTGGGACACTGCATAAATCACAACAGTTCTTCCAATTTTTGTCATAGGATCATGCTACAACATTGAAGAAAGTCCATAAAAACCCAGTCTATTTGCAGCTAAAAGCGTAGCAATCTATAATTGGAAGCGCTGTATTGTATTTCTGGGTGAAAGTTAACTCTGGTACCCTACACTCAGGCCATCTGACCCGCAATGCTATTCTGTTTCTTGAAGTATTTGAAGCCCCTGAGGTGAGGAATGAAGTTGCAAATAAGACCTAAACGATGTGTTGGCCAAAGCTTGCACTTGGAAGCAAAGCACAATTTTCAGCACATCTAGCTTGACGACTCCAGTATTTTTCCACCTAATGAGCGAAGGTATTACTGTGTTAAAGAATTACTCACCCAATTAGGGACACCATCTGCTCCACTATATGTTTGCTGAATGTTATAATAACGAAAAGTTTCTGTAGGAAGGAAAACATCAGTTAGAGAAACATTTGATCAAAAGGGAAGCAGAGACAATGGGGCACGACAATTTATGTTCCTTCCCAACCAGACAGCTTCTCCAGCACTCACACATCTTTTTCCCTTCTGTTTTCTTTCAAGATCTTTATTTTTCAATACTCTTCAAAAAGAGGCAGGAGAGAGAAAAGCTGTTTACTTTATTATTCTATTTCCTCATAGATTTCATTTCTTGCAATGTTTTTGTAGCCTGTGTTACTAACCATTCGCATCCTCCCCAAACTTCAATTCCCAGAAGCTCAAGGTCACTTTACTCCGTCAACAATGTTTTAATGGAAAAACACTCATCACCATGTAGAAAAATTCACATCCCCTTACAAACAAATGTACTTAAAGATCGCAGAAGTGAAAAATAATGTATCTTTTAGTCCCCTAGTTCATGTGCTTCAGACAGAAACACAACAAAGAATACTTAGGGAAGAACGAAGTGAGAGCCGTTGGGTACCTGCCTGTTGAGAAAACTTGGATTGCCACTGTCTCTAATGCAACAGACTATTTGGAACAGAGTCATTTCAATAAGAGGAACTTCTGTAACACATAGCTTATTTTGCAGAAAATCCAAATCTCCATCATTTTATCACTCCCCTCTCTTCTAACAGAAGTTAAAATTTTGTTAAAATAGCCTCTGCTAATTCCACCTTGGTCACATTTCACAGCTTGTTCGTCTGCAAAGAGCGAGCAAGACCGTGGTGCAGAACACACAAACAGTTCCCACAGCCTCCTTAAATCAATTTAATCATGATCTAACGAGAACTGCATTCACCAGTCTGGAAATAAGGGATGTGACTAGAACTACACAGAGTGATTCTGTGGTCCGGAGGAAGAGGCCAGTTAACAGCAGCTCCGGGATGGCCACGGCACCAGAGTCACTCGCTTCCTGTCTAGAGAAAGATTTCATTAAAAGCCTTTCCATGACTCTTGCATTTCCTAAATTCCAAATTGCAGCAAGATCACTACAAAAATCAAGGCTATTGCACAAGAGTACGCTTGAAATCAAGCATCGCAGAAAAAAAAAAGAATTCTAATAGCTAAACGTATTACAAAATAAGATGATTTACCAACTGTACAAGACACTGGGAAATTATTTTTTCCCTTACATTTGATCTGAGTGTGGAGCACTATAAATTACACATAGCAAATATTCTGCTAGCTAAACAAGACAAATAAAATAATAAAAGGAATATTACACAAGTACTGTTTCACTTTTCTACGTTGCCAGAATAAATTCTACCAGTACGCAGATTTAAAAGCAGAAAAATTCAAATAATACAAAAATAAGTGTGGAGAAAAAGTTGTTCTATCACAGTGAATGAAAGAATTTTCAGATCTATTTATTATTTTCCTGTTTAAGGACTGGGCAAAGTAAAATAACCAAACCAAAATAACCAAGAGATGGGAAGAAAAAAAAAAGGGCTGAAGATTGAAATCTTTTGTTGAGGGCAAAAGAAAGATTTTTAAGCAGCTCGATGAGCTGGTACTAGACAGGTAATTTTGTACTACTAATAGCTTCTGCTATTTTAATGCAGTGGCAGCAAAGATTTCTAAGCAAGACAGCTACAGGCACTGCACCAGTCCTAGGGAGATGCTTAAAAAAACCAAGCCCCGGGTGAAAACATTGGTTCAAATCATTACAAATCAAGCGATGTAGTTCATGATACAGCACTAACCACACTGCCACCGGTAAGGAATGGCCAGGGCATCGATGCTTCATCTTTCACGGGACAAAATGGTAACGCATTTGAAAAGCGAGACTCAAAATTTTTGAAAGCAACTGGAGATTTTGATTGCCAAATTCAGAACATCCGGTAAGGCTCTGAGTTAGCAAGAAAAACTGGACAGACTCTGAAATCAGGCCCTTTCAAAATCATATAGGCTGAGGACACCACAAATTGCTAACCATGCTGGAAAGCTCTGGACAATATGCCTGGGGACATACCCTGAGACTGCTTTCTGCAGGGCCTGAAAGGAGCTGGGTTCTCTCTACACACTTAACTGAGATAAAAGGGAGCATTTAAAACTGCCGCTTAACCGGTAAAGGCTAGTTGCAGCGCTCTTTGAAATGAGTATTTGTTACCAAAAAGGCAAGTTCATTATGAGTACGAAGTCCTTTCAGTCTGGTAAAAACCGTAGGTAAATAACTTGGCTAACCACCAATTTCCTGAGTGGTGTAGGCAGCGAGCTCATTAGTTTGTAGCTATAAATTATTCAGTTGCCTAAGTTTTGAGCATAAGAAGCCTAGCAGATCCTTTATTGTAAATCCTTTGCACCAAATTAATTTCCATTACTTCGGGTCAGGAAGGGAGACTCCAGAATTCATTACGAAGTAACACAGTGTAACAGTCAAAAAGAATAAAGAAAAAAAAAAAAAGTCTTTGCCCCAGAGCCCTAAGGGAGGTGTAGTACTTGCCTGGATGTGCATTTTAATTACTGCTTTCCCAATCAAGGTTGCACCAAAGAAGGTCCAGAAGGGAACCAGAAAGTGTCCGCATGTTATCCCGGCCAGGTCAAACAGAGGGTTTGGAATCTATAAAGTGCAAGGGAAAGAAGTTCATGGATTGCAGCACGCAGTCAGATGAACAGGAACATGACAGACTTTGAAAAATGAACATTTTCCCCTTATTCAACTTGATCCGAAACTCTTGTGTCTTAATACTTACAAAAAATGCTAATGTTGCACCACATAACTTAAATCTCTGGGATTCAGCTAGACAACGTCCCAGACACTTCCATTCTCATGGTCCCTCCTTACCCCTGGATTTTCAAAAAGCCAACAAAAAGTTTGCCATGTGAAATGCACAGAAACCACAGTAAAGCCATTTTATGTGATTTATCAAATTTTCTCACTGACAAGCACATCGTTCTTGGAAGCTAGTGTTCAAAATGATCCCCCGTGATTTCCATCTGAGAAAATACATTAAAAACTGGCATTTATAGTCATATGTATCCAGTTTAGAAGCACTGATTAGATTTTATTAAGCATATGCATTTCATTTAAAATTAAAAGATTTTTTTTATTGTTAAGCTGTTGGCTTGACGTCTGGTATTGTGATACTATCTGTAAAATATTTTTGAAATTAAACCAAGAAAGTATCCAAATTCCAACCTTTCACACTTAGCATGCAGTGCAAGGGCAGACTGTCTGAGTAAACAAATGGGGAACCTTTAACTCACAGTAGCAGTCTATTACTGGGCGAATATCCTGCAGTTTGTGTTGTTTTGTGGCACAAATAAATAAAGAGTGTAGCTTGTTAAAGGCCATACAAGATAGTAACTTTGCAAGTGACTAAATGGAAATCTGAAATCTGAGAGAAGGCTTACGAGGTTTATACTTAGCTATTATAGACTAGCAATTCAAATTTATGAGCACCCACAACACCACCTGCATGGGAAGAAATCTGAAACGGTCTCTAATCATGCCCCGAAACGGTCTCTAAACATGCTCCGCTTCAGCTAAAATGATTCTTTACCTCTGACAGCTGTCTTAGGCATAGGAGGCTAGTAAATTATTTACTTATACCACAGCCAGATAAGTTTGCTCTTCTGAGCCAAGTCTGCTCTAGGCCTTAAGTATGTTCTTTGTTGGTTGGTTGGAGGTTTGGTTTTTTTTTTCCTATGTTCACAGTATTTAATTATTGCATTACTATCAGCATAGAGGAAGCAATGTGCTTTAGGTATGGGTAACTGTGGACATCACCAGCACATTAAACATATCACAGGAAAAAGTTACTCAATGAGTCCACATCAGGGTATATTAGCAGGCCAGCGAGGTTTTCTCTTCGTTTTTTAACACACACACACACACGCAGTGCTGAGAATTGCCAAAAAAGCCCACAAAGACAGAAGGGCAAATTCTCACAAGTCACAGCAAGGATCTTCCAGGGCTAATTCTTGCTTTGTTCCTTCCCCAGAGCTGCCTTTACATAGGAATTCAGCTCCAGACAATAATAGGGCTTTCTCGTTGCCACTAGAGAACACCACATTCAGTTGACTTCACTGGATAACCTTGCAAAGTTTTAAATTCAATGTGATTGTGGTTTTATGTAGCATTTAGAAGCCACTGCTTGACAGACAACAACCTGCAGCTCAGACAGTCATCACCATTTCACAGGCAACTTCTCCAACCATAAAAAACACACTCAACTAAAATACTGTTTAAAACCCAAAATTAAGATCACAATTATAAAGAGGGCAAGCAAAGGAGACACCTTCTAGCAGACAGAGAAGCAGCAACGAGCGAGGGAAGCCCTGAAACAAAATCCTGAAGCTCTTGAGGGAACGCATGGATGCAAGGAGCGCACGCGGGGTGCTGCCTTCCTCATCTACAGATGCAACAAAAAAGTACAGCTTTGAATCCCTGTGCTTTCTCAATGCCTCTGCCACATTTAACCTCACCCTTTTTAATGCTACTCTGCAGTTAATCTGTAAACACATCTACAGATCCTCAAGTGCGCTGTGGTGGATACACGATTCCTCACCCCTCCCCAACCCAGGGCAGCCTATATAAGCAAAAGGAAGCTGGAGCTCAGAGCGCGTTCAAGAACAGTGCAGCAAGTAGGTAAGAAGTTAAGCAAATGTTTAAGTATTACTAAGCAGGAACTCTGAAGAATTTACACATCACCTCTCATGTTTACCAACTCCTTCCTCATGTTCTCCATTTATCCACACGTTGCCTTGTCCCGCCACTCCAGTAACTCACCCCTGCCATCTACAAGCTGCTGTTCTGATTACACAAGACAGACAAAATAGCCTATGCAGGGATGTCTCACAAGATGGTGACTAGAGGGTAATGAGTCAGAGGCAGTGAAGGAGCAGTCTAAGAGCTTACTGGATGGAAAGATTTAAAGAACAGCTTGTAACCTACATCTCCACTCTAAACACTAAGACAGTTCAAAAGATTAACAAACAGAAGGCGTATGCCAGCAGCTATAATCAGATTAATTCTTTCCAGCTAACACAGGTTACTTCTGTTTGAGCAAACAGTTAGCATTGTCATCTCTACAATTTAGGAAACTAAGAGAGACGCTAGACAAGTGTGGAATTAATACCTCGTCAGCTGAGCAGCTGGCTAATGGCTGTGGTTATTCCAGAAGAATGGGATCACAGGAGACCTACACTTCCCCTCTTCACTGCAGTCACGTTTCTGTGCATCACATCCCACATTTGGAGGGGGTGAGGGGGGGAATGGAAGAACAAGGCACACCATTCCTACCAGTTTTCATTCAGCTTCCAGAGAGAGATTTAAATCTCAAATGGTTCAATATTTTTCTACTCTAGAAGAACATCATTATCCTCCTTAAAACACTAAAACAGCATCAGTGGAGATGCTCATATCACCTCTTGCTTAGAGAGAAAAAAAAAAAACCCTACAAGTAGTTTGTAGTTCATATAGCCATGACTCTGAAACTGGCTTCCTCATTCTGCTCCCTCTGGTTCCTTGGGACCCAGTGAAGATCTCTCCAGTGCAGACTTAGGAGAGCTACTATGGACAGATATCCTAATCAGGATTTACACAGGTAGTTTTCCACTCTCAATCTGTGTATATCTTTGTATTTGAAGTTGTCAAGCACTGTAAGCCATAGGACATAAACACCTAAAGAATCTATAGGTACTAATACAGCTCTTGCTCTATCTCGCCAGGTAATAATCTGGGCTAGGAAAGTCCCAAGAGGATAACTGGGAGTGGGGCATCCGATCTGATCTGCCAAATACCCACTAACACAGGGCAGCGAGCAGCAGCGTGCATATGGCTGTGTTAGAGAAGACATAGCCTCAACGTCAAAGGCAGGGAGCAGCCCTGGTCTGAAACAGAAACATAGAAACTTCTTAAATTTTAAGAATGTCTTAGTTCAGTCCCTCGTAGTTTAAGCCTTCCTTAACTGACAAGCCTTCAGCATCTTTAAGGAACCGACCTGGTTTTATCAGGTTTCACCACACTATGCCCAACTATGGAACTGTTAGCTGTGCTTTTATGCAGAATTCACTGTGTTTGGTACTAATCGAGGACCGGAGTTTCTCCGTGCTGTTGTACTTGTACCACAACCATCCCATTTCCCTACGCACCACAGAGAACACAGAAATAGCAAACAAGGCATGAAAGTCTGTATGGACTCAAATAAAACCAAGTCACATTTCACAGCATTAGTTTCACTGCAAAACAGTCAATCTGCAATTTGTGGATTATAAAGCCCTCTCTTACTGAAGTGAACTTACCGAAGCGCAGGCCAAAATGCCGAAGAACCCAACCTTCTGCACCAGGTTCTGGACAGCCAGTTTAGCCCGGGAAGCAAAATCCTGCAAAGAAGAATACGAAGCATTAATGAGGCAAACCCCCAAATGAACATACCTCAAAATGTACATGATTTCAACAGCCTCCATGCTACAGGATTTTCTAATTTAGCAGTTGGGAGAATTTTTAAAACAAAAAAGCCAATTTGAAACTCTGGGCTTAGAGGGAAGAGAGAGAAATCCACAATGCTCAGTGTGAAAATCTGACCACCCACAGATACTGAGTTTTGTTTTTCAAAGGCACCAAGCTTGCACTACTATGGAAACAGGTTTTCTAGTATTTATTCCCCCGTATCTTTGAATTGCCAAGGCTGCTTATACCTTATTCCTTAAACGACCAAAGGGAATTCATTTCCTTCAATGACATTTGCAATGTGAAAAAGGTACTTGCTCAAAACACAAAGCCAGAACACAATACTCCCATTATATCCTGAGATCGTTGCTCTCAATCCCAGGATCTTAAATGAAAACAGCTAATTCCAGGTACACTCTACAACAGACTTGTGAAGTTCATTAAATCCATAGAGTTGAATCTGAAATACTTTCAAAGCACCGAAGGTGGCAGACCATAGAACATTTGAGCTATTCTTCACAAAAACATGCTGCCTACTTTTATTTTTGTGATCACAACTTTCAAACACATTAATGACAAACTCAGGAGTCTCTAAGTTTACCAAATACACAGTAAACATTTTTAAAAGCAAAAATAAAGATTCTCACAAGCAGTTTATTTGAATGTGAGAAGTGAATTTACAGGAGAATAAAATTCATTTAGAAGCAAAACTGTCCAAAAAGTTAAAACCAGGGTCAATATTATCTCTTCAGGCTTGGCAACAGCAGGTACAGAAAGCTGAGTATCTGTGGCAATAGCAAGCTTTAAAAAGTAATTATTAATTCTTTTTTTAAAAACCTATAAATAAGCAATAAAAAGCTGACTTCCCAGCAGTAATGCAATATCCACTGATTTGCGTTTAGTAGAAAACTATCAGATAAATTTCATAAGGCAGTTACTTCAACCAATAATTAATGAAATTCTAAATTCCACACTTCCAGATAGCTACAAGATAATCCGGATGAATTTATGCAACTTTAACTTTGTTACAATTCTGTTGAAACCTTCAATACCAATGCAAGTAAGTTACAATTACTTAACAATGTTCTTGGTATTATTTAAATTCTGAACTACAGAACTGACATAATTTTCTATGCCAGATTAAAAAAAAAAAAGCAAACCCAAAAACCTGTGATGAGGCCATTTGCTATCTTTTTACATCCCTTTTTCATGTAGTAACTTTTCTCCATGACAGTGCTTTTAAAAGTTAACAAATTCTCAAATAAAAAAAAACCCCCAATTCTTACAGAAATCATAAGGATTCTATTTATTATACTTTATATTCAAAAAAATAATCCAAATTACACCAAATACTTCAACTTAAAGAAACATGCCAAATAAATGAGATTTCCTACCTCTTAGAGCAGGACATTTTGAACCCCAGGAGAATATAAACCCCCTTTTAGAATAGCCTGTAAGGGTGGATTTGCTGACTTTCACCAGGATCAACACCTCGGGGTGGTGAATGTCTTCCAGCAAAATGGAATAGGTGAAATATTCACTCTTGGTGGAAAACTTGTTCCTGACATTCTTTCTGTTTAACTTCTAGGATACGTACAGCATGCAGGAGTGATTAACTGCACCCAGTGAGGCTGATACCAAACACTTGAACTTACGTTAGCAGCAACGGGTCTAGAACATGCCTACATGACAAGTAAAGTCAAATTTTTCATGCTTTTCAGTTAAAAGAGGGCCTTTTGACACAAACTGTTATAAAGAACAAAACATAACAATTTACCAGTGAACTACGTCCAAAAATCTTGCAACATCACAGGCAGTTCCTTCTCAAACTGAAGTTCCCTCCTCATTATTTCCAAGTTAGTAAACAAAACCCAACCAAGCGAATATATGCTCACTAACAGGGGCCAGCACTACTACACCCACTCAGCCCCACTGAGGATGTAGGACATGAACTCAGAAGGATGCAAGGCTCTTTTTGCAGCAGTGAGCACACAGCTACCAACAAAGGAAACAAAATGCAGCTCGCTAAGGAGACAACAGGTATTCTAATTCCTAATTCCAAATGCAAGAGTAGAAATAGGTGCTCAGAATTTCTCTACAAATTAATTTAAAATGAAAAAGTGTGCTAAAGCCTCACAGTGACGGCGTCCTCTCAACCACAGATTTTGTTCTTTGAAAAGGTGAACTGAAAAAGTAGTGCCTTATGTAGGAATTTCATAAGATGTCTCCCCCTGTACTCTACAAAGCTGAATGTGACCATAATATTTTCAGTTCCTATTTTGTTCACCATTTCACAATGCTCTTGGGGTTAGAACAATATTTTCACTTTTATAAGCCAATAAAGATTTTTTTTTTTCACAGCTCCATAAATCTCATTGTAAAGTATCTGCAAAATAAACCACTACAATCTTAATTATTCAAATAGATCCACAGTATATTTTAATGGAAGTTGTTTCTATTCTAATTTTAACATACTGACCCGTTATCTTAGGCTGCATTCCTAACACACCGTTGTATTCATTTTCACAAGTTGGAATTGGAAACAAACTCTCCAGCAAGTGACCTATAAACTAACACTTGCAGCACAGCTGGTTTAATAAAGTATATTATTATAATTATATATAGATTGACTGTATTAACTTAGTGTAAGCACACTGCACCATTTCTCATCAAATTTCTTAAAAATAAACAGCTTACCCCTATTTCTAAACTGCTGCAAAAATTCAAGGCTGCCTCAAAACTATTTTTTTTCTCTCCAGCTAAATACATGTAATTTTTATTATAAAACCAATGCTGAAAGTGTTGAAAAAAGTGTAACAAGTTTGTCTCTCAAATTAATAACTTTTTTTTTTAAGTTATTACTCAGATTGTAATAAGACAATGAATGTAAAAAAAAAATTAAAGAAGAAACAAAGTACTCCATGGAAAGCACAGCTATAGTTCCAAAAATTTACATCAAAAAACTTCTAATTTGTCTCCCTTTTTTGAACTTTCTAAATCAGCCAAAAGAGATAAATTAAGCATTTTTTTCCCTATTTTCTATGATCTAATGTAATCATAGCTACAAATAATTTGCCCAGTAATATACACATCAGGGCTGTAACACAACTGTGTATTTGCAGCCTCAACATTTACTTCAATGAAAACAAGTTCAGAAATACTTCTGTTGGGTTGCTTCCTTAAATTCAGTTTGTAAAATCTTTGCAACATCTGCAATAATAAAAAAACCTTAAAAGTTTCATTTCTCAGAGAATCCAATCATCACTTTCACAACTTTTACCTCTTTCACAATAAAATTTTTCTGTTGCAAAGCCTGCACAGGCAACAATCTTTACTTTTTTTAAGCATTTGAAATAAAAGCAAGAGAACTTCCACAACTTATTGCTTTAAAAAAACCAAAACAAACAGATAAAAGTTCAGCTACTTACAGGCAAAACATTTTTCCCCAAAATTAAAGTATCTAGACTGGACTCGACTCTCAGCTAGTATGATTAATTCTCTACGACATTTCAGGATACTTTAGTTCACTGCGTCCCTTTCAAAGATGATTTGGGGTTTTTTTTTGGTTTGGAAATAGATTTCCTGTGACTGCTACAATACAGGCAAAGGAAGGTTAAATGATTAAACATTACTTCATTGGGTTAATCATCAGATCTCAAGAACTGGAATGGAAATAAGAGGCATAAAAAGGTCAGTGCTGAAATACTGATTCACAAGTCTCAGCTGGTAGCTCGAGGCAGTTTGCTTCATATCTGCCGTTAGTAAAATGGGACAATTTATTGATACTGGCATTTCATTACTACATGTTGCAAAAGCAAAAAACCCTCCCAAACCTAAAGGGATACTAAAGAGAAATTACATATTTTGCTGCTAAGTAAGACTTACCACAGTGTTCCTCCTTTAAATATGCATTATGGTACAGCTTTGAGTACAACTTGACATGGACCATTCATCCCTATAAAAAAGCCCTCCTTCTTGAAAGAGTGAATGGTTGATCTTGTCTCAACTATAAGGCTTCATCCCACCCCTCTGTTTTATTTTGTTTCCATTTACGATTTAAATCCCTATTTCTTCTTTCTCCCTTCATTGGAAAGTAAGTTGCACAAGCCCTTCTGTATTTGAGTAAAGAACATTTCACTGGATTTAGTTAACAAGCTTGAGGAAAAAAAAAATTAAAAAAAATAAATTTTTACTCTTTTCCTTCTATAATACTGATTTATTATCAGAAAACAGAATGGTCACAATTTGTTGTTCATATTGAAATTGTGAAGCCTCTTTTTTCTTAATCTCCAAGAACAGAGATTGTTGATGGATCCATGGCAAGTAACCAGTTGATGGTTACCAAGGAGCGCTGAATAATCAGCGCTGGATTGACTCCCATAGTCCTTACAGAAACAACCCATACGACTTTGGCAGAAGCTATTTTCTTGAACGACTGCACAGATGGGCCTATAACAATTATGTAACATAACAGTTTATTTTCTAACACGAAGTTGCAATCAGTTTTCAGGAGCATCAAGCAAGCTGTGACTCCCTATCACAAACCACCTCTTCCTCGCATGCAGCAGCGATGACAGTTGTCACTCTGAAAGACACGATCCAGAGTTCCAGTGATTTGAGGCCTAGAAAAACCTTTCTTTCATCACAATTTTTTTCTGCTGTAAATACATCAACCACTGCACAAATACATTGGTAATATTGGTATATTAGTGGATATAGCACAAAGGCAGCAGCCAGCAAAGAAGGGAAGGAATATATGAGACTAAATTCAATCAGAAGTTCATAGGGCGTGTGTTCTCTACCAGGATGAACAGGGAGTGACTTCGTGTAGGATCAGGGGGAAGTCAAGTGATGCAGTTGTCAATGCAGTCGCTCAAGCAGGACATTAATTACCTAGCAGACGGTAGCCTTAAGAAGTTCAAAAATATATTTCTGGAAGGCTTGGGAGGGGTTATGCAGGATTTGTTACTCTAATAAAAAACATAACTGTGAATGAACATTAAAAAAATACAAAGACATAAGCAGAGATGTAAAGCACCTTGATGGAATGGGTCCTCTACAAAAAGGAGAATACTGAACTTGCTGTAGAAATAGGTGTTCATCTTAGCGCAGCAGACTTCCCTGATGCAAACGCGTAACTTGCATGTGAGGAAGAAGTGGACCATCCTTCAAGATCTGAGCAAAATTTATATTATGGACATAATATTTACTTACTAGAAACAAAGTTTAATTATTCAAATAATGACCGGAAGAGGTGAACTTTTTTTCCAAAGATTGAAGACGATGTATGAAGCTACCGTCTCAGATTATTAAAACTATAAATTCCTTAACATTTAAAAAGCTGCCTACAAAGACAGTGCTCCTTTTTATGTAAAAATCTGAGTTATGTTAAAAATGAGCTGCACAATATTTTGTTTCTTCTGGCTTTCTATTACAACACAATGGAATCAAACACAACTTATGGGAGAATGACCATTTGTGGTTAAGCAATGAATTCTAGAATTTCAGAGGACTGGGAAGAATTATTAACTCATTGAAATAAGATATTAAGTGCAGAAGAGCAGTTTTAAAGAAGTTGGATAGCTACCTACAGGCTGCGAGGTTACAAAATACATCCGTGCTAAGAAAGCAGTGGATCAGCAGTGACATTTAATGATCACCTGGAGTTAAGATGAGGAGAACAGAGATCAAGATACAGTTGATAGTCATTGCCTATCACTACAAATAGTTCATTACTCAGTGACCAAAAATCCATTTCATACCTCTCCTGCAAGACATCAAAGGTAACAGCTCTCATGAGTAAGGTTCCAGTAAGTTGCAAGCAGAAATAGTTGGATAGGGGTTCATGGCGATACTGATGTCCCACTCTGTCTGCTGCAGAGACTCTCAACATCTAAATGTGTATGGAAAGGGCTGTGGCCCTGGACCTCTGCTCTAGCTTTCTCAAAAATAATTCCAGCTTAATGAAAATAAGCGGCAAACTAAAATCCATCTTCATGCCTGGAGAGAAGAGGGTGTGAGAGGTAAGGTTTAAACTCACTCATCACTCAAAACTCTGGGAAAGAAAGGCCCTGTCTTGGAAACTGGGCTGTCAAAAGACAAAGTTAAAAAAGGTTTTCAAGGGTTACTGGAAGCAGCTAAGGGAAGGTGGCAGATCTAAGCAAGCACTGAAGTTTGATATAAGAAAGGTATTTACATACAATAAGCATAGGATGGACATTCCAGATTAAGAGGACTGACTCAAATACTAAGCTTGGGAAGGAAATAAATTTCACTTCACAAGAAGTCTGGGGTTTCTGAGACATTAAATTCTGGAAAAGGAATAGGGTAATCATATGGGAAAGTTACAAGAGAAAAACACTTCCATGTTGAAAATGAAAACACAGCTTTTAAAAGTACATTATGAAGACGACTGAACAGCAATGAAACAGGGCCCTTGATTTCACAGGCTTTACCAAAGAACTGTGGAAAGACAAGAGGGCAATACCTACAAAACCTCATTAAATAGGCTGTCAGAGATCTGAGGACTTACGAGCTAGAAAGATTTCCAACCATTATTCAGAATATTTGTAGGCAAGGATGAGCATACCATAGGTACTACATACAAATCCCAAGTCAACAAGAAATCAAATATACAGGTGAACTCTTCTACTGCCCTTTCCTAGGACAAGAGTACTGAATGCAGATTGTTGAGGGAAATGCACAGATTGATTTCCACATCTGTTTGTGTTCAAATTCTTGAGGTTGGTTGCATGTTAAGGGGTGATGCTGCAATCCACAAAGATAATCGGAACGACGCTCATCTCTGGGACTTGGTAAACTCAGACATATGAGTAACTACAATTAGTTCTTGTACTGGAAAAATTGAAGTTGTTCCATAGAAAATACAGTTAAACCTATTGTCCTCATAATCAGATTTTAAAACTGCTGTTAGAAAAGAAGGACATTAGGAGTCATCAAGCTGTGTGCAGAGTTGAAGCCTTTGCAAGTCGTACAGGAACAGAGTGTAACAGAGTAACGTGTTCATTCCAACAGCAAGCTTTGCTTTCCCTGGGCATTTAATTTTCATCTGTCTCGGAGTACAAATGTGAAACTTTCAAGTAACGGATCCATTGTATTGCAAATAAGACCTCCTGTTCTTCCCATAGGAAAGAAGTCAGCCAGCTCTAGATTAAACAGACTACTAGCATTAGGAACTTCTAGATATTTTCTTCATTTCATTAACCAGCTGTACCATGGTAAGAACATTTCCTTCCCTCACTTCTCCCTCTCCCCTAGACCTTGGGGGAAGAATGAACAAATGCTTCTTCATAATAAACTCCATCTCAAGAGCTTTAGTTTCAAGATTTTAGACTGTTCAGTCCAACGCCATGCTCAAGTTTGGAAGTGATACACTAAAATGAACACATATTATAGAGCTCAACGAGTTAGTAGACACTCTCAAACTTAATGCCAGCTTTTTCCACAACTAGAACTGAATTTCTCAGACTTCCACATAAAATAATCCTTTTGCTTCACACTGTAAGAATAAAGAAATTTTATAAAGAATAAGATACAATTAAAGGAAATGGTCTGAAGGAAGAGGAAGGAGCATGTCCTTTCAGTCTTATCAGATCTGTCGTTTTAACCATATCCCCTGCCACCTCTATTCCTCAATTCAGGTCTGTGCAGTAGCAAGAAGCAACATGTCCCCTTTGACACTTTGCAATTTTACAGTGGTACACGAAAGAACGAAATAAAATTTATTATTTCTTTGCTTGCTAAAGAACTACTTTCTGCTCACATCTTGTAGGAGATCTGGCAGCTAGCGGATCCCGCAGCCTATTTCATGGAAGAGAGTTGTCAGTTTGGCATGTCAGGAAAGCAGCAAGGCCGTTAGGACAGTCCAGCATTGGAAGAGATTCCCCAGAGAGGTTGTGCAGCCTCCAGTCTTGAAGGGCTTCAAGACCAAGCTCGACAACGCCCTGAGCAACCTGAGCTGATCTCATAGGTGACACTGCTCTGAGCAAAATGTTGGACTAAAAACTGCCTCAGGTCCTTGTCAAGATGAATTTTTCTGTGATTCCATAATGAGATACTAGCAGCCACCTACAGAGAGAAGAATGAAGTAAAAGAACATCCTATCACTCTGGTTCCCACACATCAGCCATTGGCCTCGGCCGCTTTAGCTTCTACAGTTGAAAGCGTACGCTGGCATTGCCTCCACCAACGTGCTGGCTGCTTAAAATACCATTGCAGCTGCACAGTGAGCACTCCTTTATCTCAAAGCTACAACTGCAATTAGTTACTGTGGCCACAGGTCTGCCAACCTAGTTATAGTGGCATGATGAGCTATTCCAAGATGTTGTTAATATTTTTTTATCAATTACTAATTATAAAGTCCTATTCTGGGGGGGTTTAATATCCAGAAATTGTAAGGAAGGGCTCATGATTGCTGGAATAAAGCAAGTTACTGCTTTGCTCTAGCCAGCAGCACCAAGAAGCGATTTTTGATAACCAGACAAATAAATTGACGTTCTCAACCCCTGACAAAGCCGAACCAGAGTCACCAGCACTGAAAAAACCACACTGTTCCTCCACACGGAACTTAGAAATAAGTTAAGAAAAAAAAATCATGCACAGAAAAAACCACTTGTAGAATAAAAGTGAGCAATGTCTTACACAGCTGACAAATCCTTTTGCACACACAAGTCTTCCCACTCAGCCCAGCCAGCAGATGTGCAATGCTAAGCATACCTCTCGCTTGTTCTCCCTGGGAAGTAGCAGAGGTTCCCAGACAGCTTCGAGAAGTGGTCTGCATACCAGACTCTTGTACAACACAGATATTTAAACAGTGTCTGGAGCAGAGGAAAAAAATAATAGCCACTTTCTTGATTATGATACATAATTAATTTCTATCAGTTACTGAACTAAAAAAACATTTTTGAGGCAGCTTATGTGACCCAAACTTTTGATCATTTCTTGGTCTTTCTCAGAATACTGGGGAGTGAAGTATCAAATATTTAGGACCAAATTGTTCCCTTAGAAACTTGTGTCGAGCATTCCCGACGCACACAGAAGAGAACATGCAAATTCAATGGCAGAGTTCAAATAACTGCTTCTCCACAACTACAGTGCAAATGCAGCTTGCAAGATTTCCAGTACACTCAGTGACATTCTCTCTCAGAAAGGTTAATTTCTTTTGTAAAGCGAGAGATTTGTTACCGAAAAAATTCCTTGGAGCCAATATCCTAATATCAAGTGAAAATACTGCAAAATAATCCAGCTTTCTTCAGTGGCTCAATAATTTCTGATTTCCATACTTACACACTAAACATTAAAACGACAGAGGGCTGAGTTTTAGGGAAAAGACTTATCACAAAGAGCCGTTCAAAGAAGAATGTGAAAAAGTCATCTCCAGATTACCATTAGCAAACGTAATGTAATTCTCATTGCTGTTTTTTCCTTATCTGTAAGCAGGTGTGCAAATGAATAGAACAATGCAGGCACAAGACTGCCCTATTCTCTTGCCAGTGTCCAAAGAAATCCAGCTAGGAGGTGGCTTCCACGTTTGTTACTCATAGCTCCTATTGTCTCCCCTCTGCCTAGATTAACTCTTTGCTACCTCTTTTCTCAGGAAGTCCTCTATAACAAGTTCCCTTATTTAAAGCTTTCATTGATTCATTCCAAAGCTTATTTCGATCACTAATTTTGGAGAACAATTTTAAACTGAGCTGATAGCCAGTATACACACTGCTTATTATATTGTCTGTGAAACAAAAAAATGGCCGCACTTTACTATCAGTTCACTATCAGTTTGCCATCTCACTCCCAAGCTATAGCATTTGTAGGAACTTTCTAAAGTGAAGCTTCAAGGTTTGATTAGTTTTGAATTTCCATTTCATTTTGGGCCAAGATAAAAGAGGTAAGATACCTCCCCTACACATATTAAGAAACGGAGGCATCAAACATCAGGAACGCAGTGTGTGAAGACAAGCCTCCTGGTGGCCACCCATCAGGCAGCCTAGACCAAACACCAGCAATCTCTTTCTTCTACGGCACAATTAATAAAGAGAGGAAGCTGATGAGGAAATGGGGTGACTGGAAGACTGAGCAAGAGAAATTATGAACGGAATTTGATGTTGGGTTTAAACAAGTTATTTCTGGGAAAGCGAAAAAAAAAAAAAGAAGTCAAGGTTTTCCAGTTATTGTATATGACTCCACCACTTCCATTTTTGTGATAAGTTTTATAAAAACCTGCTTGTGGTTTGCTTTAACTTCTTTTTTCTTGTACCAAATACCCGTAAAACCTTTTTGTCAAACAACCCAACAGCCAGGGAATCCTTTTCAAGCAGGAACTTATCAGATACTAGCTGTTAGTTTAATCACGGCAGAGATCAATTTTTAATTTGGCCATCTTTTACACTGCTAATTAAGTAACATTTTGCTTATTAGTTGAACCTAATCATTCCATTTGAATTAAGTCACAGTGTCATGTCAGAACACAGTGCTGGGTTCTCCACGTAACCGTGGCTGGGTGTGGTAGCGTACTTTGTTCTGCTTCTGCAAAGAGAAACCCCACATGAAGATGTGCAAAAGCAAATCCAGCTCAAGGCATCAGACCTTTCAGAAATGCTGGAGAGATGGGTTTAACATGTGTCTAACCGTCACTATCGCAGAAGTTCATCAGTTTAACTCCTTGCGGACAAGAAGCCGACTCTCCGAGCAGGAAGTTGTTCGGTGGAACTCCTGACGCAATGCAAACCAAAGCAGTTGCAGCTTAGTTTAATACAAACCCTCTTGAGTCCACGTTGACAAATTCTTTAACAAGCCCTGTGGTTACAGGGAAGCTGGTTTCAGTCTGAGTCACTCCTGTTCAAACAGTTTACTGGAAATGGAGGGGAGGGGGAATTTTCAGAGAAGTCATGTGATGGCCAGACAAACCACAACCAGTAAAGGTTCAGTGGAGTCAAAAACAGGTCCCAGCAACAACTGACATTCAGTGTGCAGATGGCACTCAATCACTTACAAATGAGCCCTGCTGCATCTCAGCATTTCTATGGATTTAACCCTTTTTCAAGTTTGTATTCTTTCCGAGGCAGGACACAGTTTGGAAAGTAAACAAACAGCAGTGGCTGATAGTAACATAGGCAACTAGAAAATATTTTTACATGGAAATTTGGCTGCAGCAACGCTGCACAGAAGCAAAGCCTGATGTGTAAATCATTAGTTCTTAAAAATATGCCACTTAATGAATCCAAACACTCAGAGTCATTAAGGATTAAGATATACAGCAAAGATATTGGTACTTTTTTCCTCTTAGCAAGGAGTACCGTGATACAGCAAGGGCCCACATGTTACGCATTATCACTGAGTACCTTGAGCGAAGCTGGCGTTAAAAGCTTTGTTTTCACCAGAAACCTCCGTCAGCTTGAAGTGTTTCAGCATGACAGAGAAAAGATGAGAATGCTAAACAATCAGCAACTGTTAAACTGGCAAAAGAGAGTCCCTGCACATGTGTGTGTAGCTATGAAACTGTACAAAAGTATGCTTGCACTGTGTTATTACCAATGTGCTGCCCCAGCACTAAGTACTAGATTCACTTCCCCTAATTGAGAGGTTGGTTTGAACGGCTGCACTGGAGATACTCCCCGTGGCTAAGAGGGGAGCTCTGATCAGAAACTCCTTTGCTCTAGAATTCGACTGGAAGAGTTAACAACAACTGAGATACCGTTTCAAACATTTGTAATTTTTAAATACTGCCTTAAGTATTAAGAAATCAGACCGAGTTGCTCTGTTCCTATAAAATGCTGGGTGCTGCATTGTGTGGAGCTCTGAGAGGAACAAGAGAGAGAAATAAAAAAAAAAAAAATAAAAATAAAAATAAAAAAAAATCCCTGCTTGTAAACCACACTCCTTCTCCAGGGCAAAGCCGCTCGATTTCAACAAGAGCAGCCACGAGGCAAGAGAAGCTCTGACACTCCCTTTATGTAACTGGGACTAACTCACTGGCGTGCACGCAGAGGGACGCACCGAAAGGAGAAGTGAGTGTTCCTTTAAAATGAGGGGCTTTTTCTGAAGTATGCTAATGGCAAGTACAAGGCAGACTTACACATCCTCTGCAGGCTAATGAGTTTTCTCAAAACCTAGCTCAAGGAGACAGGTCACTTAGGGCTGAGATTTATGACAGAAAATCCATCAGTAGACTCTTTAAAGTAAATAGTATTTTACTCTGTGTAACTTTGAATGGAGCACTAAACCTTTACGCTGTTTAATCCTTTTAGGTTCCTTTTTTTGTTGTTTTTTGAACTGCCAAGCTAGCAAGCACATTCCCCCTCACAGTTCCTTCAGGAATGTTATATTCACGGTCTCTCTTCACCATAGAAGATCCTCATCTGTTTCTCAAAATTACCATTGTTTTTGAGAAAGAGCAGCGACAGGCTTTCTGAACAAAACACACGCAGGCAAAAACGTCAAGCCATTTGGCTTTGCCTCGTAGGCATACAGCAGCTCAGCAGAAGTAGAGGGGGAAGCTATTCTTCAAAATCTAACACACCCATTTTCATGCCTTTTGAAACGGCAGGATGAAGCGAGACCTCCGTACTGAAAGAAGGCTCCTGTCACTTGACATCAAACATTTGTAGTAGTCTTCACGGCATAAGACACTTGTCACATCCCCTGTGTTTCCGTAAGCATAAGGCTTCCACTTGGGAGAGGGGGAGAAGCTGATGTCGGTAATAAAAATTGTTATTGAGCAATTTAAAAATAGACACTGTAGCTGCTCATGAATAGCAATTAGAGAACAAATAGCGATAAGCTATGCTGAAGATTGGGATTTACTCAAGGTCATAGGAAGAGGAAGGCCTGCCCCCCACAGACATCTAGCAAAAACACGGTTGAAGCCAACAAAAAACAAAAAAGAAGTCATATTAGCAAATGGAAAAAACTGAACTGTCAGTTTTACGAGCGCAATACAATTTAATCGGATTGTCAAAGCCTCATGTTAAGAGAGTTTTATAGAAACCAAAGCTCAAGTGGAGTTTAAAAAGATTTTTTTTTTTTTCCCCTGGCCATCCATCTACAAAACAACATGCTTCAATCCAGATTCAATTGCCAAGAAAATAAAATCAAAAGTACTGGTAAATAACACCATCATTTTTCTTAATTAATTACACAACGCCATTCGTTCCCTAAGTGCAGGCGATACAGCTAGCTATATTTTGGCCTGTCCTGACAAAAAGCTCTCTAGCAAAAATTTTCTTCCCAAGAATCTTACTGTGCGTTCTGGAAATCAACTCTGGCTGCTCCCACAACTCTACACGCATGTAATTTGCTGGGAGAGTTTCAGTAAACACAGATAGCATTTCAGCTCTCGAGTCATGTATTTGACTGCTTTAGTTTGGTTTTGTTTTTTTTTACCACGACTTGATTTTTATACAGTTAGGGATTACTTTGCAAAGCAAAGACGGATGATAGAGTAAAGAACAAAGCAGATTTGTTTTTCCCCCCACTGTATCTTTAAAAAAAAATAGAAAAATTTACTATTTACAATAGCAGAAAAACCCTTTTGGAACTTTTAGTAGGGGGAGGCTCTCAGGAAACACAGCGTTTACTGTCAGAATTACTAGATTGCACTCCCTATTTCCAGACAGACCACTTTCTTTCATGGAAAAGCTTCAACCATTTTTTTTAAGAGGAGAAAAAAAGTAAAAGTATGTGTATTTTTATCAAGAAAATACCCTGGCAGAACAGTTTAAAGACAGCAGTGCACTGGAGACTCCACTTTAAAGACTGGAGAGTCCCAATTCTGCTCATAATTGGTAATTGCCTTGATGCCATTTTCCACATGCTCCTAAAGGAAATCCTATGAGTTTAGTAATATTGGTATTCGTCAATTCTTGAATTTGATCTTTTAGATGTTGATATTTCCTAACTTTCTCTGCCTCTGCATTCACCAAAGATGTTGATTTACTCTCACACCTAACTGTGATGCCTACTACTAGGGCCTGATCTCCCCTAACAAATACCAGGTCTGGCTTGTCGCATCTGCTGGTTTTTAATAGCAGCCTCCTTACCATTTCAACTTAAGAGGCAGAGAAAATAGGGTAAGAAGGAAAAATACAGAAAAGAAATTCAGTGGCAAGTAGTTTTGAGGTAAAAATGTTTAAATTTCTTCTAAAACACTATCAATAACTTGTGAACAGAACGCAAACTCCTGACCTGAATGAAAAATTATCCACAATAGCATCTGACTGATGTACAGCACCAGTTGCAAACTATCCTGTAACATGAGCAGTATTTAATCTATCAAGAAAATAAATGACAAGAGCAACAAAAAGGGATTCAGAGCAGTTTGGCTGCATTTTCATATCAGGAAAAATATGTTTCCTCAGGCTGACGAATGGGTCACGCACTGGCCCCTGAGGGTGTTAGTGGCAAGGCAGGCAAATGTCATCTGAAGGGAATGAGCTGACTGAAAATCATCTCCTGGCCCAGGGAGGCTTTAAATGCAGTTATAGCCACCCTGATTATGGAATAGCACCTCCTCCATCACTCGTTTGTTAGCCCACTTTCTCCCTACCTTTATTGTGCTGTTCTTGGAAGGCTAAATAAATGCAGTGTTTGGAGCCAATACTTTGGCCAGACTATTTTATGTGCTTCAACAAGCTGCATTCTTGTCCTCCCATCACCAGAGGTATCTCTACCCAGTGGAGGATCTTTTTCCACCCCTGGGAAGTCCCTTGTGAACTCACACCAACTGATATTTGGCCCCTCCCCATTTCATTGGACTGGTTATTTACTCCATCTAGTTGTTCTGTGTTTTATTAATTCTGTTGTTTTGCACTGTTCTTACTTGTGCAGTCTCTGCATGTTCCAGCATCTCCTCAAATTCCTGGTACTCTTCATCATCAGGTTCAGCACCAGAGAGTCGGGCCGCCCTCGCCATAAAGTATGGAGGCAGCTCTCCAATGGCTGTGCCAGCACCCTGGGAAGAAAATAATTCTGATTTATTTTCGTGTTTATTCTTAAATAGGAAACGTAATATGCATAGTCCCGTGGACATTTCAGATTATTAGAACTGATGAGACCAGCTGCTTTGAGAAGTTTGCTTTTATCCACCAGGTCAAATTTCTCCTGATTTCAGATATAATGCTGTTCCTCTTAAACCCCACTTTCCTTCCCCCTTGCCTTGTTCAGCAAAGTTCAGCTTCCCTCAGTGCAGACAAGCATGCTGCAAGGCAGCGGCTCCCAAGCTGTGGTCTGCAAGGTCAAACCGACACGATCTGTGCATCGCTGGGGCCCTGCAGAGTGGCCCGTTGCCCAGCCCTGCCAGAGCTCTGCAGCCGGTGGCCAGCTGCGCGCGGGGAGGCTGTAGCTTGTCACTGGGCTGCAGCCGCAGCGCCGGCCAGGCCGGGGGCCCCGCTATCCGACACGATCCCTGACTCAGCACAGAGCTGCCATCTCGCCCCACCACATGATGCCAGACACACTTGCCAGCATGTGACAGCCCTTGCTCCTGAGCAGCCTTCAAAATAACCTGGGAACTCCTCCCTGCTGCTGTCATGTAGTTTACTTGTTCAGTCATGAGACTTTGTGCAAGTGTTTATTAGAAAAGAGGCTTGAGTTTTACTACAGCTATGAGCAAGGAAAATAGGTTAAGCAAAGCTTGATCTCGAGTCTTCTCTCTCCTTTTGATGGAATAAAGAAAGCCAAGAGAACCTGAGATGAAAGCATGATTGCTTTCTCACCACAGGAAAATTATATTTGTTTTCTCAGGACATCAAATGACTCATTTCAATCTTGTGGGTAAATGCAACTTTAGCTTAACCAAGGGAAAAAAAGAAAAGAGAGACAGCTAAGATTGAACATATGGATAAACAGAGGCCAATGAAACAGGAACTTGGACTAAACTCAGAATGGTTTAAATATAGGACAGGTAATAGCACAATAGCTGGGCACCACACTGGAAAAGTGCTAAAACTTAGCTCCATGCAGATGGCTTTTCTCTCTTAGGGTCAGCAGTGAGTAACCTATTCCTTTGAAGCAACGTGAAAGCTTTTCAATTTCCTTTGTTCCTGCTCTATATGCAGCTGCAAGCGAGCGAGCATTCCAGCTGCTGTGGATCTTCCAAATCAACAGGTTGTGGTTTTAAATACAGACACTCTCTGCAGTTACTCAAACTGTTAAATTCTCTGTTTAAGCATATAAAGTGCACAGCCTCCTATGTTTATGCTCTTGTTTTCCACAGAAGAAAAATTTAAACGAGTGCAACAAGCTGAACTTCATTAATCTGCCTATTTCTGGCACAAGGGAAGATAAGCCTGAAAACAGTAGCAACGACGTTTCAGAAAAATTAACTTGAGGTTATGTTCTCAGGGTGATGCAAGAACAAAAAGTCACATTGCTTCTCCAGACTCTGCCAATTTGCTTTGGCTTCGTTCTCTTAACTGAGGAAGAGGTTTGCATGTGTGTACTGGACATGAACTTTCTTTAAATTGGGTAAGTCACATGCTCATTATTACAAAACATTTCAGAAGTGCAACAAAAATCATATGATTTCATGTCTGCTGGAGATAGGTTCCTTAAGTGCATTAAAAAAAAAAAGCAGCAGCAATTAAGGGACCCAAAGCAGTAACTATTTAACTGCTTTTTGTAATGTTAGCTGTCCATTTTCACCATCTAACTTCGAATGCCAGTTCTACATGGAGATTCCTTGGACCAGTAACAAATTGGAAAGGCAAATGCTAATCAAAATTCTTTTACACAAATACATTCAGAAAAGGAAACTGGGAAATTACTCCACTAGAAAGAGTCTTTTAAACAGATTTTATCCTGGTCAGGACACAGGCCGCCTGTTCTGCTAATCCTGAGCAATTAAACATTTTTATTCTTTCCCCTTATTTCTTGTAAAAAAAAAAAAACAAAAAAAGCTGCAACACATTAAAAACGTAGGGCACTATTGAATTCCTTGTCCCTGTGGGATGGAAGGCTGTGAAAACTGGCATGCACCTAGCAGATTGTTTCTGAGAGTCCTTCTGCGGGCCAGGACTGGCGGAGCCAACTTTTATAGTGATTGAAAAAAGCATCATTTTCATTCCACCTAATAATTCTGTAGATACAGTGATATTTAATCCTCGTAACACCCATTATCAGCAAAAAAGGCTATCACTGACATGCAGGGGACCAGTAATGATTTTAATCTCTGGAAAAAACTGTACCTGGTTTAAGTCGGCTGGAACAGCCGCTGATGTTTTTGTGATCTGCATCAAATCCCTTGTGCAGATTAATACCCGCATTCAAACCTTGCAGGATACTTAGTCTGGGTAGCTTTATAGTCAGAGGTCTGCAAAGTCCCCGCTGGGACCGACCTGCTTTCACCATTTCACATGAAAACTTGCATTGCTACCACCCTCCTGTCTCCCTCCAAACAATGAAGGAGATTGGCCAGAATTCACTTTGGAGCCTGTCAACATAATTTCACTTTACAAGTCTAAAATAAGTAGGCTGTTGGTGCTGTTGTACCTATTCCTCACAGGGCTCCATGTGCTGCATTAGGAGCACATCTGTATACATCTGTTAATTCCTTTTCTTTTGTATTTATCCAGGGTTTGTCATGCTAAGTTCAGATTTTAGATCCAATTAGAAGTCGCTGGTTCAATATTAAAAAAAAAAAAAAAAAAGGGGGGGGGGATTTTGTGAGCTCATTCGATCATACCCAGATTAGGAATTAAACTGAATATTCCTGATTTCAGTTTAAAAGCAGGAAATTAATTTTTTTTAGTAAGGTTTTGATTTGCAAAAATCAGCCTTTTCACTTTCTGGAAGTCACCGTTACTTTCCTGTTAAGACGGACATTTCGTTTAAGAGTGACAGAATCAAAAATAAGTTTCTTCAACAGCTTCCATAAAAAGTGAACTGGAATTAGGACAAAAGAAACATACTGGAAGAAGCAGCAGCAATTGCCAACTTGATTTGGCTTACAGGAAATTAGCAAGCAATGTTTATGTACTCATGAAACATTCCAAGAAAGCATAACATTACACTAGACACCACTGGTAGACAGAGGATGCTCCCAAGGGAAAATCAAGTGGAGACAGAGTTCGGTGAAAAGGTAGCTGACAGTGAATTTGAAGGGAAGAAGAAGGAAAGGCAGGGATAGAAATGTTCTGGCTTGGTCCTATTCCCTCGTCCTTTCCCTAGCCTGAACCAAGAAACACAGCTCCAATGAGGGACTGGAGGTACCCTTTGTTCTCCCTCATGGCTGCTCAGGAGGTCTGAGTCTGAAAGCTCATTGCTTTCCGTGTTTGCAACCCTATTCCCTCATTTCTAAATTACTTAATTCTCATCATAGTTCAGTTATTTTACATGCTGAAGATTAAGCAATGGATGTTTACCCTGAGCTACGTTTTTATTTTGCAACCCTAGAAACGTAATTGTAAATGCCATTTTTATTACTCTAGTCTCCATTAAACAAACTTAGGCAGAGGGTGACGAGGAAGAAAATAAAAAGAAATCTTATATTTATGGTCTTATAAGTACTCGTATGTTTAGCTACTTATCAAGCATTCAGGCAATTCTGCCCTCTCATTAGAAAAATTTAAGATGTACTTTACTTTACAGAGGGCTGTAAGACCACTTTCTCTGTTACTCTTTTGACTTTGGTACTGCTACACATTACTTCAGTCTGTAATGCCTGCAACCTAACTGGAATTTTTGTAGGTAACACAGCTGCTGATAATTTTAAAAGTTGTAGTGACCAAAGTTGCCTTAATCTATCTTTTTCGTATCATTAGAAGGAATACAAGGGCGGACATCAGATAGCATGTATTTTCAGAATTTCCTCTCTCTACATTTGAATTGGACAACCAAGAATTTAATAATTAAATCACCAGTCAGAACAGGAAGTCAGCAGGGAAAAAGTTAATTTGGCACGCAGTTCACAGCAGATGCATCTGTGTAAACTGCAATTCAAAATAATCTACACATAATGAAAAAAACATCTTAGCTGACCGAAATCCTCCAAAAATCAAACTTCTATAAAAAGCTGCACAAGGAAAATAAAAAAAAAAGGAAAACAGAAAGGAAGTTCCAATGACAACGTTTCCTAAGACCCTGATTCACTTAAAAGCTAACCCCGCTTTTCCTGTTTTAAGTGAAAAGTTTGCCACGATTGAAGCAAGCAGAGAAATAGAAATAAAATGCATAAAAACATGCAACATAACACTATTTAATCCAATCTATTGATGCAACCCAGAAAAACATTTCAGCTATGACACTAGGGCCCGAGTCCTTCTTATGAGTAACTGCAACTTCACTCACGTTCCAAGCTCAAAATTTTTGCAATTATTTATTGCTTAACTGCATGCAGCGTAAGTCCGGAGAGCTGCAAGATCATTTGGGATGCAGATGCCCTTTCTGGAACTTACCTTTACATCAGCAGCTCTGAAGCACGTGAGCGTTTTGTGCTAGCATTTAGAAAAGTAGTGAGCAGTGCAGTTGATAAAAGACAGCCCAGCAACATCCTATTACTTCTCTTCAAAGGGGATTAAAATTATCCAGGGCTAGTACAGAGAAGGTTGATCAGAAAAGCAACTATTCATACTGCAGATATACGTGCTACTGCTGGCAGTGTAAGCCATCATTATTTTGTTAGTTCAGGAATTTTTGTGTATTGCTGAACATGGAAATTAAGTGCGTAAATTCAAATTGTTTAAGTTTTATAAACCAAACCTTACCCACATGCAGGCCTCCAGCCTGACTTTTGAGATGATAGCCCACAGAGAGATGGATCCTTCAGTCGCCTCCTCATCAGGGCAGATAATTTGATCCGGGTAAGGAGGCTCAGGAAAATTAACTGAGTTACATTCATATGCAGCAAGAGTAACTGATGCTATGTGTGGACCCTGAAAAAACACAAGTCATTTCAAATGCATTTTTGTTAGTTATAATATAAGTTAAAATTAAAACCCCACATTTGTCCCCGATGCAAGGAACCTAGGCTAAAACTTACTGTTTTCACTTTGGCCATTAATAATGTTGTATATGTAAAACGTTGGGGGTTTTTTAGACCATATGAAGTGCAATGCGGAGCTATTAATGCTCTTTCATAAAAAAAGTCCTTCTTGTGATCCACTAAAATTGTTAAGGAGCCTTTCAGCTTTTGCCATGCACAGTAGTATGAGGTTGCCAAGGAGAAATAAGAATCCTTACTTCTAAAAAAACATGAAAATTTTCAAAAGACTTTAAAATGTTCTCCTTAAGGTATTTATGGCCAACGGCTTTATTAGAGCAGGTGTTTTTCCTACTGTTGCTTTTAGATGATGAAGGCATTTAAATTCTATGTTAATTTTTTTTTTTTTAAATGACTGGGTCTTTAGGACATCTTAAAGCTGACGTTCTTAATGTTTGCATCTTTCTCCAAAAATCAGTTACTCAATTTGTGACAGCTTTTTTGTGTATACAAGTGACCTTATTGCTGTTTGCTAAAAATGGTTTGAAATATAGTAACTTAAACGTTATTTAAATGCCACATAATTGAATTACTTCTAGTCTCCACCTTATATCAAAAGATTTTTTGACAGATCTCCAGATAAAACTAGCCTAAAAATCTACTCAAGAATTGAACTGCTACGTACGTAAAAAACCTGAAAGAATTGCCATTATTTTAATACAAAAGAAGTGAGAAGCAATTCAAATAATCTATGGCCTGAACACTAGAAGTTGTAGCTAAAAAAGAAATCACTTAGCAAAAGGTCAGGAAAACACTGTCTGGGGTAAAGAAAAAAAAAAAGAGAAAGTACTGAGTTAAACTAAGGTCTTTTCATAAAGTCACAGATTTAAATAAACTTTAGTTTTCGTTATGTGCAGAACAAGTTCCACAAACCTTAACTTCTGCTATTAATGATCTGATGCGTCTTGACGTCATGTTGGGAAACATCGTCAATAATTTTCTTCTACAGATTCTCCTTTAAATGAGTCGTGTTTTATTAGACCAGTAAAGGAGCCCGATACCCCCCTTCCCCCCAATCAAAGCTAGGTTTATTACAGAATAAGGAGGGAAAGTGTGCTAGACCTCAACACAGCTATTCCCCTGCACAAGGCTTCCAAAGCCCACTTTGAAATGCAGGAGCCAGAGATATATTCAGAGGACCCTGCAGGCCCCATTTGCACATTAAAGGGTGAAATTCCAAAGCAGGTCTCACACAAAAGGTAAAAGCTCTGTTGCTTTTTTTAGACTTGCCTGGAAGAAGATTTTAGCTGGGTTCGCTCATGTCAACATTTCAGGTCCCACTGAAGAGACCAGAGCACTGGACTTATGCAATTACATCAATACTGTGATTTTTTTTAATTGCAGCAAAATAAGAATGTTGTAAAAAAAAATCAGTTATATTTTTCCGTATGACAGCTGTGACTACTGTTACATGCAAACCATTCAAAATAAAACCATTCTTCTGGCATGCAACCGGTAAAAGACAAGCTGCTCTGATACCAAGGAAATTCTTTCATTTATTCCTTATTACTTCAGAGGACTGAATCAAAGTGCTTTGGCATATGTTGGATGATATGAATAGATAGATACAGCCTCCTGAGATAATAAATGAGGCACAGCCTCTTGTGAAAAAAAAAAAAAAAAAAAAAAAAAAAAAAGAGAAAAAAGGTTCATTGAAGTAAAACTGAAAAAAAGAGAAGATCCAGAAGTCGATGCACAAGAGTGATTTTGACATGGCAGGGAGAACAAAGAACGGATGAATGAACAAATGACTAATAGAATGTACTATCAACATTTCTACAAGCCCCAATGGCAATGGACAACTTTTGGTACTTGTAGCAAGATCATCCCTGTCCCCAGCAGCCTCATTTCTAAACAAATAACGTATCTCTGTTTTACTCATCGAGGACAGATGCAAAGAGAGAGTTGAAACTTCCCTAAAATTGTAGAGTACACCTATAGCAAACCTGGGAGTCTTTCTCCACCGTACCCTGAAACTTAGGGGAATTTAATCCCATCCCCTTCTTGCCCCTTCCCAATCTGACAGCCACCTCGGCACAAAAAAGGTCTCAAGCCATCTTCCTTGAATTAATGGTTTTCACCTGCAGAAATTTGCAATAAAATTCTCTTGAATAGGAAATTTGCATGGAGGAAATCCCCATGCACTTGAGTTGTAAATGACCATTTCCTATGCTCCCTTGAGTAAGGGTAAGGTCCTTGCCAAGGCAGCGAGATATGGTGTGTGAACCAAGAAGTATGATTTTCAGTTCCACAAAATTTGGAAGACTTGCCACACTACAGTATAACTACAGCCAGCTGTGATGGGAGACTGTTAGTTTCAGTTTTATGATAGTAAGAGACAAATTAAGACAAAATAAGAGACAAATCTCTAGTATAGTGAGGCCCCCAACCCCTTGCAAGGTTGCAGCGATAGCGTTACCAGCGTTTCTTCTCAAAATGCACACAAGGTGCGTGAAGAAGACCGTACAGTGTCAGGAGAGCAAGCAATGACAACAAAATGCCTAATAGGAGGCTGCTGCAGGAGCTTCTTGCCATGAGCAGCTTCTCTCAGAGTTGCCATCCTTGAAATGGCTTAATGGTCTTCAAACATTGCCTCCTTGAAATGCCTTAATGGTCTCCAAACATTGCCTCCTGTTATGAGAGCTCTCCCAGTCTCAACAAATGTCTGCAAAAGGAAAAATTTTACAAGTAGCCAATGGAAAAAAAAAAAAAAAAAAAAAA
>NW_009258884.1:1474207-1500570 GCF_000687185.1 Egretta garzetta
CAAAAAAAAAAAAATTTTAAAATGAACCAAAGGAAAAAAAAAAAAAAAAAAAAAGGCATTTCACAAAGCAGCTGTAAAGGGCCAATGAGCCACCTGAAGACTATGCCAACTGAACATAATTTTTCCACTGTAATGTAAACAATTCTATAATGGAAAAAAGTTGGGAGTTACAGAACCCACAGAAGCCACATTTTAACTGGAATAAGAAATAAAGCATAAATGGTTCATTTAGAGTGATGAAGTGTGGAGCACTGGAACTCCAAGCCAGCCAAAGGAAAGCAGAACAATCCTGCGTCCTCCTCCAGCAGCGGAGCCCAGCTGCCCAGCTAGGCGAACGGACGACGTCTCGCAGCTTGGCAGGCTCCATGCAGCATCTCTGACATCTGCTTTTGTTCTAGCTCAGCCCTGAAAGCCTACATAGAGCATTATACTTTCACAAAGCAGTGGTTACCAAGCACCTCAAAACAATGGTTGGCTAAACAGGACCATGGTTGCAATGGGGTGGGGTGGGGGGAAGAGTGGGAGGGTGGCTGGATGTTTCATAAGAGAGGTGCCATTTTGCTTTATATTTAGCAATAGTGATGGTTTAACTCTGAATGGAACAGAGAACCAACTTCAGATAAGCTTTAGGTGCCACCTTTGGAAAATCCCAGTCAATATACACTCAGATGTTTCATTTATATTCCCTCCCTGTGCCAGCAGGATTAATTCTTATACAATTTTTTAATCCTCTTCACAAATAATACCTCCTCCACCCTCTCCTCCTCCTTCTCCACGTGGGGCCGCAGTAAATACTCTGAGTGGTTTGCCTCCCTGCAGTAGCTCAGTTTATTTCAACACTTCAGGAAAGCCTCTAAGATATCCCCTCTTTGACTCCAACTGCAGCTCTACCTTTGAAAACAGCAATTGCAAAACTGTCAGACCAGACAACAAACACGAAACCCTGGCGATTCAGTAGGCACGCTGCTTGCCAGACCAGGAAGAGTCACTGATATTCAAGATATGTTAAGATTCTGAACTCTGTCTTTCCCTCACCTTCTTCCAATGATTTTTTTTTTTTTTTTTTTTTTAAAATTGCAGGAGGCACTAACAAGGGCTAACAGAGAATAAATTGAGAAACATTCTGCTGACTCGGGTGAGAAACATTTGCTCGCCACTACTGACGACCAGAAGGAGCCTGTGGTTAGGCTGGAATGCGATTTGTTAGAAGTATCTGTACAATTTAAAAATCAAACAAGACAAGATCTGGTCATCAAGATCAACTCAACATAAATCTATTTTTTAGCAATAGTAATTTAGGGGAGTTTGGAAATCCCTAGCTATACAACCCTAACGTCTCATAGAAGATAACCTCAAACTCTTGAACTCGCAGGCCTTCAGAGAAGTTTTAGTTCAGTGACTGAAGGCACCCAAGTCAGAATAGACACTGCTAATCCTTAGAAATACTACTTTAAATGCTGTACTGTGAAGTTTCTAGAAAGTATAATCTTATCTATAAATTCTGCTTGGAAATTCATCAGTGTGGGTAGAAAGAGACAGCAGGCACATGAAAAAAAATTCAGGAAGTTCAAATCCTTAAAAGCATGCTGCTATATATAATACTTATAACAGAAAAGTCTTTACCGTAAGGAAAAATAACTGAATATCCAATTAAAAATGAATCATATTTTCACATTATTAATCATTCTGCGCACCAAGACTGTGAACACAATTAGAGCTGCAAACAAACTCCTGATCAAGTGTTGGTTTCTCACATGCCCCTTCATAGAACAGCCACCCTGCTGAAGTGACACAGGAACAAGAACTACATCTAATTTTAACCTTTTATATTTGGGGAAGATATAATTTTAGACTGTCTCTAATTTAGAAACATTTCACAAAGAAAAGTGATATGTCTGCCAGCAAGAAAAATATTACAGTGAACTCATTGCTGAACTTAATGCACTAAAAATCTGTTTTCCTCCACGGATACACTGCTTTTCATACTGGGTTCAAGACTCAGCCCTTCCACAGGGGGGAAACATGTCATGCTATATTTGATTAAGATAAATTGGAAAAACAAAAGCTTGCTTCTCATGGGAAACATCCTGCAAGCGTTGCCCCAGGCTGCGACTCATCTCATACTTATCTATGAAGTCATTACACCTCTCAAGAAAGTAACACCAAGTTACAGCATCTTTTTTATCTTCAAGAGTAGTGGACAACTACCCACAAAGAAAACTGCTCTGCGATTAAGAGGGAAAACCTTGATCTGGAGGTGGCTGGTAAATATGTCAATCTAGTCTGTCCGTCTGTGTTACAAGATTAAAACGTCTCGTGATTTTCTATAATGTCTGGTATGCAGTGCTGGCTGTAAGACGGGGCTCAGGGTGAAGAAGGATGCCGTACCTAGAGCATCGCAAGCGACACAAACATCCATCAAGAGGTCAGGGCCAGTTTTAGCAGCCCTTCATGGCATTTCATGCAACGTATTAATTTTACAATCATGTGTCTGTTAGCAAGTTTCTATTCCCACTTCAGTCAAGCCTTGCCCCACAGTGCAGAGCTGATGGAAATTCCAAACGATGAGGCACAAGCTCTGAATATGACTGAACAAGAGCCACCGAGGGAGCAGGCACGTGGTACCACTGCACACGTAACAGGGCCACGTTGCTACTTTGAGGACTAACACGAAAAGCAGACGTTTTGTAAGGCTGTGCCCACACTACTTTCTATAGCAGCAAACAGACTCACGTCAGGGAAAGACACAACTGGAAGAATCCAAGTTTATACTCTGGTGCTGACACAAGACAAAAATAATCTATCAGCATTCTCTCCTCGCCCTTCCCTAACCACCCACTTACTATTTCTGAAGAATAAATCACAGCATCTACTCAAATTGACACTAGTAGCGATGATTGGCTTTAACGTCGCCAATTAGAGACTGTCTTGCACCGTTACATTGTTCAAGGAAGCAGTGACATGAAAAGTATAAAGTTTAGGCTCTGCATAAAATAAAAAAAAAAAAAAGAGCAGGGATGCCAAAGGAGCAAATGAGGAGAAAGCATAACGTGACCTCCCAGCAGAGTTACGAGACACAGAACCAGTGACGAGGAAGTCAAGAGCAGATAATGAAAACAAGGGGTCAGCATCTAAAAGGTAAAGTCCATCAACCTTCAAAAAGAAGAAAACGGCGTACCAATCATCCTACTAACTCTTCAGCGTGGTGCAAGGTCAAACCACTACGGCTGGCCAAGACACTCAATATAGCTTAAATATTAATACAACATCAAGATTTTGCAGACTTCTGAAAAGTCGAAGTAAGGTAGCTAATCCTGCACAGATGGAGGCACTTCACATTAGCTGTTTATTGCCACAATTCCAGCTTTAGATAAACCGTCCAGACTCTGACGTACACCACTTTCAGCAGCACTGGAGGCCATATATGGAACTCGCAGTCACACCATTTCGGGCTCTGACTCATGAGGTCCGGCAATTCACGGTGGGGCAATACGGGAGGTTATTGCTTCCAGCTGTTCCACCAGCCCCTACACCAGACATTACCACCCTCGGAGCGGGACAGCGGGACCAGCAGTGTCTGCTCGGTAGCTGCCATGCTCGTGCCCAGCAGAAGTTAAACCACCATCAGTTTCAACTCACGTTAACACACCAGACTGGGGGCTTGGGGCTCAGTCCGCAATCTCTCAGACCGAGCTGCAGCAGTTGAAGGGATTGTTCTTCCACAGCAGAATCTACACCAGAGGCGCTGGTTTTATTCTCTGCAGGTATCTATCGGTATCTGACACATACAACAACAGTGGGTGCACTTAGAGGGACTAAGAGTCCAAATTAACATTTTTCTCCTTGAAAATACCATTTTTAATCTCAGGTTTTTAAAATGCATTTAAGAAACACCCAGGTTACACAACTAATCTGGCAGGAGTGTTCAGTTTAATTCATTGGACTCTTCCAGTTCATCAGTGCACTATTAATACCAGTGCTGCAGTTTCAAGCAGAACAGAGCCAGTGTAAACTGTAAGCAGGAGTTCCCGTCAAGAGATGGTTAGAAAAAGTGATTTGATTATTTTTTTTTTTTTAAGTTATATGTTGATTCAAGTATTCCAGGATGTTTCAGTCCATTGTAAAACGCTCAGGACAGCTGGAGGAAGTAGGTTTAAAGGCATGAAGGAAACAAATGAGAGAGCAAGAGCCACAAACAACCCTCACACAAACAGGATCCATTTCAACTTGCTTCAGAATTAATTCCTGTCTTCTGCACCCACCATGTATTTTTCTTTCAACTGCCTTAACAAGTCAATAGCAGTAATCTGAGCGCAGATATTAGACAGCACCGGTTATTATTTCATTTGTTTTAGGCTTGCAAGGTGACATGTGAATTGAAGAACAGTATGGACTGAAAAAGAACACCTGACTTAAAAATAATTTGGCGCTGGAAGGGGAGCACTGCTGCACCCTCCCACCTGGCCGAGGCAGCTCAGCTTTTGTTTCTCACTTTTTCCTTTACACACAAAACTCATCCCTTTCTGGGTTACTCACACTACTTTTGAGCGATCCACATGGAAAGAGCAAAACTTCTGAAGCTGACAATCACTATGAAAATACTCCTGTATGAAGTCACAAGTAAATAAATGGAGAAAAAACCGACAGTAAGTTCTGTGGATTTCCTCAATATTCTGTCTACTTCATAAAAGTGGAGTAAGCCCTGTTCTGTGAGCTTTTCTTTTTAGAAGCACTTGAGTAATTTTATCATGAGTCTTCTTACAAACTCAGCTCCTGGAACCAGATAATTAAAAAGAATTAAGTTTGATTTTAAAAAGTTTTCCTGGCAGGAAAGGGTGGGGGTTTTTGTGGGTGGGTTTTTTTTGTTGTTGTTGTTTGATTTTGGTTTTTTTTTTTTAGTTGTGGGGCTGTTTGCTTTTTTTTTTTTTTAATTATTCATACCAACAACATTTTTTTAAAAAAACCCAATGGGCTCAATATTGCACGAGGTGCCTGGATTTTAAATCTTTGGATTCTAACCTAAGCCAGTTCAGATAGGGCCAAAACACGACTCATTTCAGCTGCGAACTACCACACTTTCAGGAGGTCAGAATGTGACCTCTCGCCAAAGCCAAACCCTGGAACCAATTGAGAAGAAAAGGGAGACATTGAACCCTCAAGCCCCGATAAACTCATGCTGGCTCTCTAAAGCCAGCCCTGTCAAGAAGGTCACTGTCTTTTCAACTCACTTCTCTTTTCTGTTCTTTTTCATGGCCTGAAATTATTGCCATGCTCTCTTCCACCCTGCTATAGGACACCCCAGTAAGAATTAAGCGGCCAACCCACATATTGCAGTTCTGAAAAAAATTGGAACTCTTGTGCGACCTCGGCACACAAAACATCCCTGCTGTACCTCACGTTTCCTGTTTGTGCTAGTCCACAACCCGGCCACCAGTGAAAACCTTTGCAGCAGTTGCTCCACTTGGCTCTATCAGCCAGCAAGCAGAGATCCATATTTAAGAAACAAAAACACAAACAAATGTGAAGAGCCAAAGCTCCCTCTGCGCTTGACCTGTAAGGAATTTGCTTCCATTCATCCCCCACCGCCACAGATCATAAGAGACCGTACACAGAAGGGACATTTATCATCTGCTTCTCGCGCAAGGCTTTTCGATAGGCATTAATTCTAAGCTGATTTTGTATGCCTCGGCCGCATCTTTTGCAATCCATTTGCCAGAGCTGAACTGAAACCAAATCACGAGGCAGAGCGCTGCGTGAAGATGGCAATGGCAGCGCGGTCCCATCCCAGCGCTCCACCTAGCGTCCCCCGCTCCCCCGGGCCCGCTGCCCTCCGGCAGCTCATTCGTTTCATTTTGCGGCAGGCAGCGAACAGACCTCTCCAAGATGTACAAACGCAAGAAATTCCTGACGAGTTACCCTCAGTCATCTTCTTTTGGTAATTAGGTGATTCATGCCATTTATATTTTAATATACCACCAATAGAAGAGAAAACGTCTCGGGACTGAGAGAAAAAGCTGTGTGCGGCTAAAAACGGTATTGAGAGTCGTTAATCGTAATAGTTTTATTTCCTACAGGACCACATCACGATGACTATTTTTAAAGCATTGTTTTTAAAGAATTGTGAAAAACCTTTAATGGACTTTGGGAAAATAAGCCAGCAGACTTGTTTTGAAAGTGTCAGAATAAAAAGGATTCTTGGAAGAGTGGCCTGCTTCCCTATTTCTGCATTGAAGATCTGCTCGGTGCCAGCCCGTAGCTCAGTGCCAAGTTGTAGCACGAGACTCGTTTCCCAAAAAGCCATGTCAAATTTTACATTTACTGCTGGCTACAGCTAAGGAAGCAGCATTAAACTAGGAACGAATGCAGCAGACAACACTCAGACCCTTTACAATACAGAGAAAGCTCTTCAATCACAGAAATAGCAATAAAAAGCCTCTCTCTCCTAGACAGACATGTTCGCAGCAAGAATGTGCTGGTGACCAACAAAATCCTAATCAGATGTGAACTGATATTAACCAGGGGCAGTAACTTCCCCCCCAGACTGAGACTGCTTTAGATTCTAAAATCCACTTTAAGCAAATTGTTTCCAAGCACTCTCTTCTCAGCTAACCTCAGGATCTCTCCTGGCACTTGCATTCGTGCTGCTCCAAAAAGCAGCTGGTGAGAGATACTCCGAAGAATCCAGACAAATGACAGTTTTAAACACTGGAAAAACAGCTAACCAGGCCAGGGAAAGCAAACATCCAGAGTCATTCATATACTGCATCTATTGCGCAACTACCGCTATGATTTTCCCAGCTAACAGCCCGTGCTTATGAACAGCTTGATGTGAAAATAGCTGGATGCGGTAAATGGAGGGCTGCATTTAAAAAAAGATGCACCTGCGTCACAGGGGAGGACGTTCAGGCGCGCTGTCTGAGCAGGTGCCTCCGTGCCATCGATTCCTGCCCGTGGGCCCTTCATGGCAGAGACAACACTGCAAGCAGCAGCAAGAGCCCAGCAGCACATGGGTGGGCCCGAGTGCATTGTTCTCTAGGCATGTAATTGCATTCCCAACAATCTCACTGTACATACAGACTTAAAATGAGCAATTAATTAAAAGCAATTTTAAAACACTTACTGAGTCTATTCTCTACTGCCAGCAAATCCAGGCACTAAAGCAGAAGCGGGTTTGCTGTTTTGTAACTTTTCTTTTCTTTGAATCAATAGAAGAATAAGTTTTACCATAAGGAAGAAATGTAATTAAAGTATATGGAACATGAAAAGTAGATACACAGTAACGTAAAAGTTAATATAGCGAGTTCTCCGCTTAACTTGCATTTCTACTTTTAGAGGCAACCGCTGCATCACTAACAAAGCAAATTAGTTTCAAACTCCTCCTTTTGAAAGCTAGAGCTCCTAATGGCATTGTTTGCAGAGGGGTTAAATTCAGAATACTCTTCTGAAATCATTTACCCTTAAAAGTTGTACCAACAGTCTGAAGTTAGTACTGTGTTCCCTTTCGCACAAGGTGTAGGCTCAAACCGAGGAGATATTAAGGAGTGTATTTCTACACTGATAGCAGATGGCATATAGATATTGCTGACAGAGCGGTATTGACAAGAATATTAACAGTTCAGGTACTTAAAATGGCAACACACTGTTCGGGCAATGAACTTGGGTTTTTACACTCCCACTGCCATCTAGTGGCTACAAGGCCAGATACATGCCACTAAATTCTGAACAATTCAGGGTTCAGGCAAGTGTTTGGTGCCGAGAAAGTGCAATTGTCCTAAATTTACAGTCATGCTAACGACTAAATCTTGCACAGGAGAAAAGAAAAAAAATGGATCTTTGCTTTTCTTTCCTCCTACACTCACTGCCTTTATGGAATTCCCTCTGTGTAACAGAAACATGCTTTTCTGCCTTACATATTTAAAGCAAACAAGTATGAAGTTGCGCCAGGGCAGGTATAGGCTAGACAGCAGGAAAAACTTCTTCACTGAAAGGGCTGTCAGGCTCTGGAATGGGCTGCCCAGGGAGGTGGTAGAGTCCTCATCCCTGGAGGGATTTAAAAGAAGGATCGATGAGGTGCTTAGGGCCAGGGTTTAGTGGTGGGATGGCAGGGTTAGGTTAAAGGTTGGACTCGATGATCCTAAAGGTCCTTTCCAACCAAAGTGATGCTATGATTCTAAGTATTTCTCCTGTATTGTTACACATTAGATGTTGATGGTACAGTTTGATTACATTTTATTCTATAACCACCTTCTAATTATTCAGTGCAATCTATTTTGTCTGTCTGTCCGCTTCTAACAAAGTTACGTGAAACTTTGCCTCTTACATTCCAAATAAATACCTTCATTACGTCTGCAATAAATACCTTCACTAACATTAAACTAAATTTCTTTTCCTAGGTGATGCACCTCCCTGTAATCTTTGGAAGGCTGTTCACCTCCTACACGCCCATCATAAATTACACTGATAAGCCAATAGAGAAGTTATATTTTTTATATATGTTACTTTAATGTCAACTCGGGCCACGGCCTAAATATATCCACTGGGTTCACATATCCCACAGGAAAACTTAAGTGATATGTTATGAAATTTAGGGGGTTTTGTATTAAAGTAGTTCAGAACTACTTAAACATCTGGATTTTTAAATACAGAGTAAAAGAAAGCTCAATTTATTCCACCTTCTTTTAGAAAAAAAGCAGTGCTGTCTTACAAAGACTTCTTTATGTGACAAAACCATCTTGGAGTGGCCTATAAATATATAGGCCTATATTTTATACCCCCCTATAGTGGGGGTATAAAACAGCAGCACTCCTGCTACCCTGTGTCAGATCAACATACAGCAAAGAAACACTACCCACTTTCAAATAGAGTTTAGAAATGGTGCATAACTTCTCTTATTTACTAGATTTCTGACACAACGTGTAAAAATTAAGAATAGGAACTGTACGATAAGCTCTCCAAACTGCTCAAAGAGAATGTCTAACTATATGAAATCTTTGGTTAGAAGAAATCTTAAGTGGACTCTCAGTGGTTGGCAGCCTAAGAAAATATATAAAAAGCAGAACAAGATTTAAATCTATCATTGAAATTGTTTCCTACTTGCTGATTTAAATCATGACTAACTGATTTCTGCAGCAAACCTGGAATTGCTTTCCTTTCCCTTCCTCCCTCTGTCCCGCTGCAGAGCTGGTGATCCCATCCTGCTGCGTTTTCACTCCCATCGCAGGCTGGCAGAGAACCCAAAGGGAGCTGAGCTTGCGAGCTTGACTCCACCTCACACATCACTGGATGCTGGTTTGCCTCTCCGGCAAGGCAGAGCACCTCGGTTTGGGACCGATGATTTTGATTGACTCTCCCTCCGATTTTCCCATGCGTCTTACTGTCCCTAAGCTATTTACAGCATCGTCTCTGCAAGTCAGAAAGATCTGTACATTGTCAACCCACTGCTGTCTAAGCACTATCCAGTGTTACATAAAAATGTTTAGACACTGTGTTCATCAGCTGTACTGAATTTCCATTTCCAATCATTTAGCCTGACAGCAATATTTTCGCCTAGAAGGCTATGCATGCATAAACTTGTTCCTGTTTAGCAATAGTTTCCTTTCTCCTGTACTTTCTGCCTCCCATCTTCAGGAGAGACGCTGCACCAAGCGTGAGTCCAAGACTACTGCAAAGGCAGCCCATGCAGATGCCATTTGATCTAGCAGGCATTGCCCTGCTGTGCGGAAAAGCACGAGTTTCTTGTTTCTTGTAGTGTTTTCTGTGTTATTGCTAATGATTAAAGCAGTTCTGAAAGTAAACATCTGTAATTGCTCCAAATACAAGATGACATCGGTTGCATAAACTGGTTTTAATTATTTTGTGGCCATAAAGCCTTTTCTTAAATCCAGGACAGTGGTTTCATAAACATTAAGGAACTAATCCAATGGCCAAAAGCAAAACACACCCAACCATTTCCCTGCCTTTCCTAGCTAAGTTGAGATAAACAACATCATACATATTTTCAGAACAGATACTATTTTATCTTTGTAGACAAACATTTTTCATGCTATTATTTTCAAAGCAAAATTACTACAGACTGAACTTTAAAATAGCTGCCTATTTCAGCAGTTTCAACTAGAAAAATGATCGTTTTAAGCTACTAAAACAGAGAGTATGCTGACAAATTTTAAATGGAAACATTGGAGTTGCACACACTACAAAATGTTTCATTTAAATTAGGAAATTAGAGGACAGAGCTTGCAGATTTTGACTCATTGTTTCAATATGAGGATTAACAGCAGGCTAATATCTACAGTTCAACAAACACAGAGCATACAAACTACAAAACAAAGTTAGACAGTATAGAATATGAATAGCATTCACTAGAGCCCAGGAGCATTACACTATTTCTTTTCCTTCAGAAGTACTTAACGTTTAGGACTTAGGAAATATTTCTTATTCACGTATTAAAAAATATGCAACAATTAAAATACTTGATTGAGAAAGAACACAGTATAGAAATATCCTTACCAAATAGAGCAGAAAGGTGTGGAGACCTGTTCCAAGTCCAACAGAGGACAGAATGCCTAATCCTACCCAGTAGGCACACCAGAAGAACTTTTTCTCCATATACCGCACATACTGAAAAAGAAAAGTCACAAAAGAGAAAAACAAACAAGAATGGTGATATCTCCTAGGGGAGAAAGTTAAAGCTACAAACTAACACAGATAGTTATCTGGATTATAATAACTGAAATAGAATCCTAGATACTTCTATTTGCAATTTATTACAATTACAGCACAGACACGTACAGAAAATAGCGCACTTTCAAAAGAAAAACCCACGCGCCTTGGAATCAGCAAGTTTCCGAGGAGACAGATGAAAAATTCAGGTTCGATAGTAGGGGGTTGAAATCCAAAACAGGCATACTAGGTGTGAGCAGCAAGCAGCAAGCCCCAGTGTCTAAGGAGCCCAAGCAGCGAGCAGACAGCTTAGGGAATTGCCCAAACAGATTAAATAAAAGACTAGAATTAGCTGCACTCTTAGTTAGTCTGTTGAATGTTTTATCTTGGACCAGCGAGTAACCAGGTTTGTTACTTTTAAGAAAAGATTAAAATGTTGGTTGTGTGTTGCACACATAAGTGAGGCGATACAAGAAAGTCACAGCAAATTCTGGACATAAAAAGTCCAGTTGGGTACACTGGAGAAATGGGAAGCAGTATTTCCCTCTCACTACCATGAGAGCAATTCTAAAAGGACGAGCCAGGCCATCAACTTGTCTGTACCACAGCCCCAAGAAGAGGTGCCATTTTATATCATCCATGGACCAACAGCACCAAAATGAAGTTTACCAGTCTTAACCAGGCTTCACAGAATCATTAAGGTTGGAAAAGTCCTCCAAGATCATCAAGTCCAACCATCAACCCAATAGCACTACGCCTACTAAACCATGTCCCAAAATGCCACATCTATGCATTTTTTGAACACCTCCAAGGATAGTGACTCCATCACCTCTCTGGGCAGCTTCAACCTGCCAGGGTGTAAAAAGTCCTGAAAATGGCAAGTGAAAAATCACAAATATATTTCATTATTCTAAGTGTGCTTTTGGAAGAAAGTGGCTCATGAATTCAAGTATACATTGATGTACACAGACGTAGAGAGAGGCACTAGCAGGACACAGACTGTAGGGAAGGAACTCTAGAGGAAGGGGGATGGACAAATACCTGCTGGCACGCAGGACTGAGACCCCCCAGAACAGAGAGGTCTAAGCATTGGCTGGACCCTGCAGGTCACCCTCCCCTCGCCAGTCCCAGGGGCACAGGTTTGTTCCCAGCAGGCTCAAGGAAACCTCTCCAGCAGCACTGCTCTGCCAAGGCTTGGCACTGTGCAGGCCCAGCAGCCAGCTCAGGTGCCACGCGCCTCAACACCAGTTTGCAAGAGCCATCTAGTGGCAAACGTTGAGTGGATCACGCTCTGGCCTTCATGCTGAGAAGGCCACCGACCAGGGCAGTTTTTAATGAAGCAGGTATTTGTCCATTGGGAACAAGCCACCAATTTATCATCTACCAACTGGCTCTGCATGTAAGTGCTTAGGTCTCAAGCATGGGACTGAGTGAGCGAGAATGCGATGAGCTGAAGCAACTCATTTCACTGCATTTCAAGACCCCGTCCTGGGAAGCCAGGACTCCTGTTCCAGACCTGCATGTGCCTCAGGCAGCCAGTGACACACCATAGCAGTATGGATGTAAGCAAGTTCTCTGAAACAGTGAACCTGCTGATTTCAGAGTCAGAGTGGTAAGATGATTCAGTTGCACAAGGAAATGCTCTGCAGGGTTTAGAAGGGCTGTCTGCCCTCAGGGAAAGTCTGAAACTCAAGGAGAAATGGGGAGGGGAAAGATGTAGACAACACCATCACCTTATGCTTAAGCAATGGCTTACACTTCAAGTGATGTAAAAGCATCAGTCTTTATGTACTCCAAAGCATAAAAAACTTTTTAAAACAGTAATTTTAAAACAATGGAGGTAGAAGAAGCATCACAGAACCAGATTTGAACCATCAAACCATTTTATGTCTAGATATACGTCTATCCTAGCTTAGGATAGGGGTCAGGACACCCTTCCACAGCAGAAGAAACATTTCTTGGGAACCACAAAGTTCTATCATGACTCAGTTTAAATATCTCTCATCTCAAAAGCTCACACCACTATTAAAAGCTTGTTAACAGCAGATGCGAAGGAGTGCTGCAGCATCGGAGGTGTGCTTATTCAGGAACAGATGAGAAGTGGAACACCTACAGATGCAACAGAATAAATGATACAGCTGATCGTTCCGCATCTCTTGAAACTCAACTCATCCACACATAACAGAGAAGAGTCATGACATAAAAAACAAATATCCTTAGTGAGTAGGAGTTCAAAAGATACATTACAAGTTCATGAAGACCCCATTCAATTCCCAGCACATCTACCTCAGCACGGGGACAAGAAGTTATTAGTCACTAAGGGAAGTAACTTGAAAACCTCGTACCTGTTGATGCGTTCCTTCAATGTAATACGTAGCTGTAAGCACTGCAAGCGTCAGTAAAAAAGACACCAAGATACTTCGCCGATGCCACAATCTTAAAAGACAAATGGCAGTTAGGGTTTTTCATAATTCAGCATGCATTTCAAAGTAACTTAGTTATCCCTATAGGCTGGGTCTGCGTGGATGTAGTCAGCGGGGACAGTGGCAGCTGAAAAGTTTGCTATTATAAAAGCATAAACCTCTGAAGAAAGTATCTGGGGAGCCTTTATTCCTTATGGAAAAATCTCTACTTCACTGTCAAGTGAGATCAAAGTTCAGCCATGCATATTTTTTTTTAAATAGAGAAAAACAAAGTAACTGTCTGAAAACAAACACAATCTGAAAACAAATATTCAGCTTCTGCAGCCAAGACAGTCTCAAACACAGGGCCATGAACAACACCCGTGGTTAAGCAAAGAGCAAAGCAGGCGCTGCACTGGCCCTGGGCGAGGGATGAGCTGCGGGTGGAATACAGAAGTGCTAATTTCAAACTGTGTGCTGGTGGGTAGAACCACTGTGACAGTAAAAGGAAAAAAATCTTTACGCTATTTTGGTTCCCCTGATCTATTGAAATTAGTATCTCTAATAACAGCTCAAAGTTTAAGAAATACATTTTAGCTAATTATAAAGTGTTAAGAAGCTACTACAGTAAGGGGAGAAAAGTGGTTTCCTATGTAATTTGATACCAAATTACTTTTGAGCCTGTTTAGTTTTACATACACATTCTGCTTGATGTATATGTGCCCACACACAGCGGATTAGCAAATACATTTATTATTTTCTCAGAAACGCTATTATACCATCACCTAATGATATAAAAAGGCAAGTGCCAGCATCACTTAAAAATCTTAGACATAAAATAAACTATGAACGTAACATCCATTTAGACAGAAAAAGACAGAAATACGAGATGTCTAATAACAGAAGAACAGTCACAAATGTTTCATATTAAGCAAGCTGAGAGAAGTCACTCTAATTTTAAATTTGTGCTGTTATATTAGTATGAGAATCTGATTTTCACGTGATTGTCATCCTCTAAATCACAATTTACTGAAGTGGAATACAGGATATCATCTGAGGTCTCAACTTAATAGCTTATAATAGTGGTTTTTTCTGTAAAGATATTGTCATGCTAGTGCTAGACAACATAGATGTGCTGCACAACAGAGGATGCAAGTGCTATCTGTAACAGAATTTGATGTCTAGGAAGCCAGGTAATAATCAGCTTAAAATAAGACCTCAAATGTTATTTCTGCTGGGTTTAAATAAATGCTTGGAGGTTGTCAGAAATGGCTAATGGAAGACCCAATAAAACAGTTCTCAAAGAAACAATTCCCAGCAATAGCTGAAAGAATGCACATAGTAAATAAGTAGGTTTTGGGTTTAGATTTTTTTTGGGGGGGTGGTGGTGTAAAAGGGAATTAAGACTACACTACCTAAAGCTGGTATTTTTTCATACACATAATTTCAGAAGATCCAAACAGAAAACACAAGTCTCTCTCAATGGCTCTGAAGTGGCAGCACCTCATACCTAGCCCAGAAGGGTCAATGACCATAGTCCATCATCACCAATCTCAGCTTGCTCTGCAAAGGAGCAGTCCAACAGCTAGGATCACCCAAGGGGATATTAGACCCTGCGTTCTGACTGGGAAAATGATTGTAAACTTAATCCCAAACACAAGAGATTCCAGATAGCAACACAAGCACTAGGATGGTTGCTACTCTTAGCTTTTTCAGTTGCCAATTTTACTCATGCTTGCCTTTTGGCACTCCAAACCCTCTCAAGCCTAATGCCTTAAGAAATAGCTATGCATTTCAGCATTAGTAGGGGATGTTAGGACTGCTACTCGCAAATTTTTAAACTGGAATAAAAGCCCATTTTATTCAGTGTGTAAACAATGTTTAGGGAAAGTACTTTAATAAATCATTTCCTGCTGTGAAAGGGACCACGTAGCTTACAAGCAAAGTCCTCTCTGCAGCACCATAAACATCACTGCAAGTTCCACATAATGCTGAACCCTGCCCTAGCTGAGCTATTTGAAGATCATTCAGTGATACTAACACATACATTAATAGCTCAGTACTTAACACGGCAGTCATAAGTACAGTATCTCTTCCTTAAGGATGCTCAAACCCTGTCCCACTCCTTCAAATTGGAACATCCAACTCTTCAAAAAGGACGTTTGTAATTTTCTTCCACTGACACCTTACTGTATTTACACTTATGTAATTTAGGCAGAAGGTCTGAGTACACAGCTAGAAGTGTGGTATGTTCCAGTAGCCACCTTTAAGGTACAACAATAAATACATTCTCTGAAAGAAAAAATTTAAAGTTGTGAATCATCAGGGAAAGTGAGATGTCAGAATGACCTACTGAATCAAAGCATAGGTTTCCCCAGAATGCTTAGTAGAAGTTAAAGAAATGATCTTTACTTTATGGTCCATTCCTTCAAGTTTATTAGAGTTTCCAGGAAAAAATACTGCAAGGTAACAAGCGGTTTTCTCCATAGTACAATATTCAACCTCTCTTCTCGGTCCCTTCGCTTCCGTTCACTCAGCAAAGAGGAATCTGCAAATGAAAAGCAACAGAAATGTAAAAGCACAGGCTGATGGTTCAGATTCCCTCCTCCCCCAAAACGTACTGCCTTTTTTTTGGGCTTTGTTAGGAAGTTAACGTGGGCTCCTAGTCATCTTTTCACAAAGCATTTGCTTTAAGGGCATCAGAAATAAGGTGACCTCCAGCAAAGGAAGTAAGGTGGCTTTTTTTCCCTCCACGGAGCTGACAACCATTCAGGAATCTAATTGGCCCAGGATGCAAAAAGCCTGGCATATCTATTAGCCTTTACACAAGGTACTGCACCACTAGTTACAAACCAGCTAATATATTAGGTCAAACGCGACTCTATCACCCACTACAGAGACCACATTTCACTTTGAACTTTTGAATTTGGTTCTCTTCCAAAGCTATTCTCAGACTTCTCCAATCGAACTAGATCGAATTACGCGTGCTCTTTATACACTTCAGTCACTGTGTAACTGGATAATAGCATCTACCCTCCCAGTCAGGATCCTTAGGCCGTGGTAAGCCTTGCCACGCTGTTCAGCTCCTCCAAAATGAGCCCAGCAGACAGGAAGCGCTCCCATGGAAAGGACCTGCTTTTGTATCCCAGTCCTTTGCTGGACTGGCACCGCATATCTGGTTGCTTTTAACTGCAGTGACTTGGTTATAACGCAGAGCTCAACACTGCTGTAACACCACCATACAAGCACGGAAGAAAGGTTGTTCTAATAAAGGTGTGATTTTGCAGTCAAGGTTAACAAAAACCCTCACTATTTTTTGGATGAGAATGGCTTGTTCAAAGGTTGTCAAGCTAATGAGCGGCAATAATTTTTAAGCATTTAAAGAAATTGAGTTCTGAAAGAGGAGAAAAAAAAAAATCACAAAACAATGGAAAAAACAAACAAAAATAACTCTTGTATCCAAACAGACACCAAATTTGTTTAAACATCACTTACTACACAAAGTCAAAACATACATATTCTGGTTTGTATACATTTAAAGCACTGCAATAATATTCATAAATTTTAAATTTGTAAAAACCCGTTTAATTTAAAATATTAATCTAATCTGAATCCCCAGCATATTGTAAATCAAGATGTATTATTTCAGTCTTATTCCAGTAACTGAAACATGCTGCCTTATCAGATGCTAATATTTCCATAGAAATGGCATACCTCATTAGTCACACAGCCCATTTAATTTTGCATTCTTTAGCTGTAAGCATCAGTTGCTTTAGACGAACTAACAGAAATCCTACAGTGGCAAATACTGGATGGCATCCACATTCCCTCAGTTGCAGAACAGTTAAAGTCTTTAAGTAAAAGGTTTTGATTTGTTCCATACACACAGTTCCTCTTTAAATCTTGCCGCGTTCATTGTATCCAGAATCTCTGTTCTCTAATTTTTCACTTAGTATGTCTAATAAAAATGCTTCAACCTTGGTTTTTATTTGTTTTTAGTAAAGGTCATAAAAGACAATGGTGTAAGACTGTGTACGGCTTGAGAAATCACTTGGTTACAAAACTTAATTAAATATGGAACTGGCACATTCAAAGCTGACAGGAAACAAACTAAAAGGGTTATAGTTTCTATGCTGTACTACACAGCACAGATAATTCAGTGACACAAGACTCTTCATGAAACGTTCTCAGGTTAGTTTTCATGAGTCCTAAACATCAATCCAAGCCTACTTCAGACATACCAGTAGGAAAAACAAGCAAGGCAGGAGATGAAGTAGTTAACTGGTTTGTTAGTAATTTATCATTGAAACAGATTAATTTTAGTGACGCTAAATGTCAACAGAAAAGCTAGAAATTGGGAGGCTAATAACTGGATTTCTCCCAGAGTAAACCAGATTTTTATTACCAAGCACTAACTTCTCAGTGCCAAAGGGTGGGGCTGTGCAGCCTGACTTCTACAGCCACTTATTTGCCAGCACAGTGTAGTTTTTTAGCTCAGTCCTGTCGCAGCCCCTGCTGGTACCCAAGTCAGCTTTACAGGGGTCACATGCAAATGAGCTACAGAATAAGAACTTCAGAAGAAGAAAAGAGGATAAGAGAAAACTGAATGGAAATACACAGCATATAACTATTCTGTGGCTTTACAACACATAAATCCTCAAGACTTCACATTTAGAGATGACTGAAGTTTCCAAGATTGATTCAGGCGTCGAGGCCCTTTGCATTATCCGGGCATAAAGTGCACCAACATAAATTCCTTTTGAGTCTTGTGCTGGCCATTTTACACACCAAGCTGACCAGGCGAGAACATTAAATCATTTTCCACCTACCTGTAAAGTTTCCATTGTGCTGTTCTTTGATCATACCTATGCGTCTCTGGTCACAATCTGTTCCATTCTCTGCCATTTCATAGATCAGTCACGTATGGGGATCTAATAGCAGAACAAAACCAAAAAGCATAACGTCTCCATTTCTGGTTCTGAAGACTCCATTGTCAAAGGATACAGGCAAACATCCAGCAGTTCTCAAAAATCCAAATCACAGTTATCCTTCATTACACCATTGAAAAGGAGAAGGTGAGTCAATTCGCACGATGACAACTATTAAAACACTTTCACCTACATAAATCTGTATTTTTCACTTAAATGACATAACTCCCTCACTTGCAACAACTGAACAGAAGCTTGTTAAACAATCCCTTCTACTAATCAGCCCACTGTTTGGGCTCCAGAAGCAGCAGACCTTCACACAAACCTCAGTTCAATCCTGAGAAAGAAGCGCTTAATATTTGATTCGCGTATTAGAAAGCAACTGTTCTGGCACTAAGCTTCCAGGTAGTTAGTATGCAAGTAGGCCTCAAAAATCTCATAGCCTAAAAAAATAGCCCTCAATATGGTAACTAAGATACAGAGCTGCATCTATGTTTTGCACAGTCCAGTATCTGTAACCGGAAAAGGTAAAGTCTTCAAAGGAAAAGAGCTCTCTGATGGAAAGCTTTTTTGAAAAGTGTACATTCTGTCTACTGGTTTAGCCTCTCTCTAGTGAGATCAGTTTTAAAAAGGGCAAAAGAACAGCTGTGGTTTTCCTTATCCAGGAGAGTAAATAGTGCAATAATTGGAAACCAGCATAAATCAGAATGTTGCAAGAGCTGCTTTTTTTTTTTCCCTTAAAAAACCCAAACAAACTGAAAAGCTGACAATTCTTATGCAATCAAACACAAAGAAAGTAGCCGGTCAGACTCGTTGCTTTAAAAATCCTCTCTCGAATCTTAAAACAGTTTCTGGAATTTTATTTTGGAAAGAATCCCACAAAACTAAAGCATATTATTTGGATTACATTTGTCCCTGTAAGCAAACATGATTTACAGTTTTTGATATGCTGCTTTTGTTGGAAAGAAAAGTAGTGCAATATTAAAATGACAGGTTATATAAAACTGTCTGGTGGAGGAAATTAAAGTTTTAAAGAAAAAATACTTCCCCTTTGATATATTTCAGGCTTAAAAGCCAAGCAGCAACTCAGTTTTGGGAAACAAGAGTGAGATTACCCCTTTTGATTCAGACTGCAATAATTTTGCCCATTCTTTTAATGAAATGTTGAAACATTTCAGATACTCTGTTTAATATTTCCAGGGTTTCACAAGTCAGTTTTAGACAGATCTTCTTCTAAACAGGTACAAGCCTTGTGCATTACTTTAATACAGATAAAATTGCTAGCTAGAATGTGATCATTAAAGGGGTTTTACTTAAAACCCAACAGTCAAAAGTATCAAGGTCTTAGGAAGGAGCCCTTCCTCCAGCACCTCCTTCCTGAAATGAAACATGCCGAAATAGGAATCTGTCTAGTTAAACAAGCTAGCAGAAACTAATCTCTTGCATGTTACAGTTTTTATTCACTGAAACTTGGGGCCCAAGAATACCCAAAGCGCCAAGAAAATTAATAAAACAGCCTTGCAAAAGTTTGCTTCTGAAAAATGCTGAAGGGCTCTATAGTCAGCCAAGGACAACAGAGGAGTGACCTGCTGCAGTAGGAGCTCTACAGCATCATTCTGCAGTCGCTTGCAATCAGAGGTTTGCTCTGAACTGCTAGTCAAACACCAGAGAAATGCGAACCTCCTTCTCTCCTCAGATCAGTTTTATAGCAGCCTGACACTCTGGAAGTCAGGGGAGTTACACCAGTACTTAATTGAGGATAACCGGTCAGTTGCTACGGTGATACAAGGATCAAATGTTTAGCCATCTCCTAATTTCATTAGGACAGTAAGTCCCCGTAGCTGGTGTTTTGTTTCTACTGACTGCACTTGCTCCTGGTGCTTTTATTTTTTATATATAGAAAAATACATATTTATATACATATACAGTATGAGCTTATATACACACATACATATGTATATCACACCCACACACGTGTTACACACACCCATTTGCACACACCAAGCTCAAATTGCAAAGGGGAATATTTAAATTGGGCATCCGCAGTGAGAACGCCTGGTGTTCACAGAAAGCTGCTTAGGAAGCAAAAGCCATCAGAGCTGTTCTGCACACTGCCACGCTAAAAAAACCCAAAACATTCTGGTTTAGGGAACTTCAGTCACATTTTGTTGTCTTAAATATAACAAACATTAAAAGAAACCAAAACAAACTTAAGTGGAAGCTACATGTTCCTCATTTTGAAATTCACCTTTTTTCCTCATGCAAATCCAGCCTTCAAAATTGTAGTCTCAATCGCTTTGGTCTCTGATCAGCTTAATTACATTTCAAGAAACTTAATTTACTGTAATATAAACAGCTCTCCACGTTTGATGCTAAAATCCGGGCTGTGCACTACGCTCCGTCTCCATGCACTGACTGCCACTGCAGTCCATTAAACATCTTACTGGTACATAAAAATCATCAATCTCTAGGAATCTCAGGTGAATTATTATGTACATACTACAGCTCTCACAAGCTTAACTAACAGAGCCAGTTTTACCCTGCCTGCTTGGAAAGGCACTAATCTGGGATTAGCTTTGCGTAACCCTACCTCAAGTACACAAGTCAACGTTTCCAGCAAAGCAGATAAATAACCCCCTTGCACGCTTCTGTGGGGCAAGTACTTGTTAAGAAGGTCTTAAAGTTCAACAATTCTGCAAAAAAAGCTCTAAAAACTTGTCTTTAAGAATACAGTTGACTAGGATTTAACACCTATCATATGGCAAGCCCAAACAGGCTGCAATTCAGAAACCAAACCCTTACTGGTTTCAGAAAAAACTCCCTGGTTTACCAAAGTCAAATTATACTCAAAGCATCTTCACCTAGGGAACTGGAGGATGTGCATCCAGAAAGCTCAGCGCTCCGATCTCTTGCTCTGTTTGATGGCTATTAGAATCACTAGTCCCGTACTAATGTCTCCCCATGGAGATTAATGGGAGTGGGAGACTGACCCAAAATGGACTAACTGACTCCACATTCTCAAGTCTACACCAAATGCATGATAGCAGATGGAATTTAATTTCCTGTGGTGAGCTAAACAGGACTTCCCTTCTTATGAATGCTGAAAAAGACACAAGAGTCCATATCTAAAAATAAATTTGCCTAATACATTGAGCAGTTACCAGCAAACATAAAAATAAACTATTTAAAAGAGTGAGAAAAACAACTTTGAACAGTTTTTGTATCAGCGTTGCTTAGCTCATTTGTTAGAGCTGTGCTCACACAAGAACTTCTTTGTAGGGCTGAACAAATAGCCCACAATACACTATTCAGCTTTAGTGCAATCCATAACATTAAGTATAAAAAGACAATTATTGCTAGTCAAAATGTAAACTGGTCAACAAACAGGGCTTATGGTAACTGTGACTGGCACTTCACAGCATGTGAAGTGAGACAAAGCGTAACAAGCTATCGGAGCATGAGAACAACAGAATTAGGCACTGCAATCTCTGCACTCCGTAATCAGAGGAAAGAACAAAAGTCTGTTCTTTCTGAAGCTCTGGGGAGGATGCTGAAGCACCCAATTGTAAAAGGAAACAGTTTAAGACAAGGCAGTTGGGTGCTTGCACTCTCACTTGGAGGAGGAGAATGGAGACTCACGTTCCGTACTAAGGATTTTTTTGAGGACTCCTTTCCAATGTGCTGGAACAACAAGGAAGCTGTTAAAACTATTTTAATGATATCACTGCTTTCCCAGACATTGTTTGAATCACTAACTCTTACCACTTCTTACTTAAAGAGACCCCGGAATCCCAACTCTCATCTCCATCAAAGTTACTTGTCACACAGCTGCTAGAACTAGATTTATAGCTTAGACCTTTTTGCTGATGTTTTCTCCCAGCCACCGTTTTCAGTCTTTTGTCATTTCTTGCATTTTAACCCACATGCTCCAATCCTGCCAGTATCCCGCTCCTTCTTTCTCCTCAATTTTTCTGATAACCATTCTTTCTCCTTTATCTACATCACTGTTTTTCAATTACAATAAAGAGAACAAAAGATTAAAAACCCAGACTTTCACAGGTGGATAAGTAATTGCACTAAACCAGACAGCGTTACACAGCTGTGATACGGTTTTGTTTCAGTCACTTAATGCTCTACAGAGGCAACGATTTACACAGGGAATAAGTTAACCTTTCTTGGCAAAGTAACAGTTTGGAGAGTGCTTTGCCTCGAAAGTCAAAGACTGCCTGGCACATGAACACACTTAGGTAAAGGATGAGATCAGTCTTGAAGTGAAACATTACATACCCTTTCAGCTCCGTACAACTGTGTTGCTCTTCACTACTTCTTCCGTATTTGAAGCCAGCGGAACAGACAACTACGTCCTCAGCTCTGTAGACATTCAAGACCAAGGCGACTGCTCATCCAAACCTTCTGTCCCTACAGAGTATGACAATACCGTTCATCATGTGATACAAAACTGACACAGTCCCTAACTTGAAGGTTAATAACTTTCCTAAAGACGACAGAAAATAGAAAGATTAACTGCTTGATTTTTTCCAGTCTTTCAACACTCATGGGAAGCATTCAATTAAAATAAATTAGGACACATCTGAAAGACGTTCAAAATCTCCATAGATTTAGCTATAATGGGTTACTTTGATATAAGTGCATTTATTCCCATACTAAAAATGTTTTTCTAACTAAAATGGTCTAATCCCTCAAAGGAAAAGTAATTCAGTTAAAGACCACAGGTTTCCACTTTGTGGGTTATGCCTCTGTACACCAGACCTATTTCCCAATTCCTAGCCAAATCCCATTTCAAAAAAGTCATCTTACAATTCAGAGTTAAAATTTCCACTTTTCCAAAAAGACTTTGGGACATCTTTTAGGAAAGAATGATTTCATATTGTTGGAACACGAGTTTTAGGGGTGGTGCGTGTTTTCTTCTGAGGTTACTAGAAGTTCTGTCCCTGCCGTTAAGACCACATATACATTAAACTGTTCTCCCTGGTGGATTTTCTCAGGTGAAACATGAATATTGATGGTTGTCTGTGCAGATCCAGCAGTAGAATCAGGTGCTATAATAATACAGTAGAGTCGTTACAAAATATATAGAAGAAAAGGCACGGAAGATGGTAGGAAAGACAAAATTCAGGTTGTTCAAATCTTTGCAGCGATCTCCTACTGAAACTTCAAAAAAAAAAAAAAGATTTAAATAAAAGAAAGTAAATTGAAATAAGTGGGAATGTGAACATTATCAGTGTAGCATCTCATGCCACAATGCAGATCACAGATCAGTTCTGTGCTCCTTACACTGGCAGGAGGCAGCAAGCCTGGGGTACAGATCACAGTTTACAGAATGAGACTGCTCCTCTGCTGACCGGGACGACGCTCAACCAGCTGCTGAGAAAATCACTTCAAGGTTATCAGAGAGGATGAAATACGCTGCTGAGAGGGTGACCTGAGGAGATCACAGGAGACCTCCTCAGTGTTACTGCTGTGCTGCTACGCTAACTTCAGTTTCCCAAACGCCCAGCTCAACTATATCTGGATTTTGAATGAGACAGCATTACGATACACTGTACTGCATGCCCTCTCTCAAACAGGGATTCAGCGAGAAGTACTACCACAGCACCGAGCAGTGCCACAATAACGTACGTCACGGGGAGGGCACGTCACGTAGGCCCAAGCAGCTCTTTCAGCAAAAGGGATGACTTGGAAAGACTGATGCGAGCAGAGAGAAAGGCTTTGGAGAGAGGGGCTACACAACACTGGAAAAAAGACCGTAAACTTAATATTCAGGTGACTAAACAGACACTGTGTCTTTCACATCCTCAGTTCCAGAGGGCTATACAGAAATCCACATGCATACTATCTGACAAGATGTTTGTCTCAGCCCTCAGACTGCATTGTGCCTTCTGGTGGCAGTCAAGCACTCCGCCGTCAGCCTCCCTGTGCTTCCAAAAGGCACAGAGGAAAGAAAGGTCACAGGTATTGTCACAAGATGGTAACACATCCTGCACAAAAAAAGGACTGCTAAAATTTCACTAGGGAAGAACAAAGAGTTAGAAAAATAAGAGTGTAAGCACAGCCTTAAGAATTGACACCTCCGATTCCTCCAGCAGCTGGTGGAAAAGTGCAGATTTGGTAGGAACTTTGCCTTTATCCTATCTTGTAAGAGCCGGGAGGCAGTTTCCCCACAAGAAGATGCTTGAACCTGCCCAGCCATTATATCCAGAGTGCTTCCTTCTCTAAAAGGAGGTACAGCAGAGATGAAAGGGAATGAACAGAAACACCTAACAAACCCCATGGAAAACAGTAGCTGAAACGTGCTCCTGAGACTTCTGCTTTTCACAGCCGTTAACAGTCTCTAACTGGAACCAATTCAGGTCGCAATACGGCTGCCTTGGCCATTCAGTGAGAATACACTGCCCATACAAGGCGAATCACAGAGGCTAATTCTGAGCCTTGTAAGAGAGAAGAATATTTTTCTGAGTTTGAAATACACTGAACAACAGCCTGCCTCACTTATAACGCCTTACAGTCTCCTGGGTCCACCTGGCCAGTGCAGCACCAAACCCAGCAACGTGCTGCCCCACGATTACGGTTCCAACCTGCTATAGGAATACCAAAAGCTTAGTGTTGCAACAGCTTCAAGGCCGTGCTCTTTGTTCTCATAGAATGGCAAAGTCCATCCAACTCACACTTCTCCACAAGTAACAGAAGTTAAAGTTCTAACCTTGAGATAATAATATGTTTCCCATCGCCATTATACCGGAAAAACTGGCCTACTCTCACTATACATCAGAAGCATAGTTCTTTGTTTTAAAACCAAAGCTTGTTAAGAAATAAGAGGAGATCGCAAAATATGCACTAATTACACAGAACATTCTAAGGAGAGGTATTCACAAGGTGTAGTCAGAAACAGTTATGACATTCAAAAGATATTCCAAGACAACCACAGGAAAAAAGCTTTAAGGTGGAAATAGTGCAGATGTTCCAGCATGCTCACCTTCCTCATTGCTACTACCCACTTAAAAGCTACTAAGTCTCCTCCCATGCCTTCCCACAGAAATTACAAATACCATTGATTTCAGCTGTTAAGTAGGAAAAGAAGCTTAGCTCAAATTAATAAGTAGTGCTTGCCTCCCATTGCACAACTGGAAATATGTTTTTTCAAACTCTCACCTGAAAACACGGGATGAAGCAATCATTACAACTATCATTATGACCGATAAGGAATAAAGAAAAGTCCATCACATGCTGTAGAAATAATGGACTGAAAGAAAGAGAACTGACATCATGAAGCCCATTTCAATGGGTGAATTAATGCATTAGGAAGAGCTTATATATGCTATCATAAGATAATATGGTATGAAGCATGAGAACCCCCAATTGACCTATCTTCAGGAACTGGGGTGAAACAACCTTAGAAGAGCAGAAGTCCTAACAGTAAAACAGTACCAAAAGCCACTGCTCAAACAAAATTCATATGCTCCAAGGCAGAAAAGAGTAATATCACACTCTCACCACCTCAGAGTGCTCAACCCATATTATTAAGTAAACCAGGATACCCACTTGTTGGTAAGCACATAGCAGAGAAAACAAGGACAGGAGAGAACCCTGAAGAAATGTCAGATGTGCAGTCCAAAGTGGATAACCTGGATTCACAGCACTTTATAAATAAATGGCCACCATCAAACAAACTTATTATCCCTTCCCTCAGGCAACCTACATGACTTGCCAAACATCTAAGAGGCAAAACTGGAACAAACCAGGAATTTTACTCCTTTATTACCTCCTGTAATCACTAGATGACATTGGCCAGAGAACTAAAATAAACAGACAAACACATCTAGGTGCTTAACTCCAGTCAACAGACACAAGACATTAAGAGTCTTCCCGGATTTGGGCCTAACCACCCAAGTCCGTAAGAGACGTCACAGTCTCTCGGAGAGAGGGCAGTTGGCAGGACGTGGAGGATGCAGTTAGCAACCCAGCTAGGAAGGCACAGCACATTTCTGCCGGAGAGGCAGACAAAGACCATCGGTATCCGGCTCTTTGCAGCTAGAAGGATGAATTTCTCCCTGTGTCATCAGGCACCGTCCCTTGGGCCAAAGCAGGGTGATCCTATCGTACGGTTTCCAGGGTTTTGTCCAGCATGACATGAAGCGTTCCGAGCAGCGCAGGTCTCCAGCAGGACTGGGGGTGAACTGGCAGCAGCAGAGCTATCGACGAGCTTTCCCCCGCACCTCCAGCGCCTGGGGGACGGCTCCTTCCCCTCCCGACCTCCTCCACCCTTGCAAGGCTCAGGCTGCGGCCGCCTCCCGCTTACCCCACACGCAGCTCCCCCCTCTGCCCGCTCTCCCGCCCCGGCCCGGGCAGGCCCGAA
>NW_009258884.1:1501331-1517635 GCF_000687185.1 Egretta garzetta
TTGCCAGCGCCGGTGCGCGGGGCCTGGCGAGGCCGTGGCTGCCTGGCTCTGCCCCGCCCCTCGCTCCCTCCCCGGGAGGAGCTCTCAGGTGAATTTTGCGGATTGACTTTAAAAAAAAAACCCCACCATTTTACCCTTTCCCTCAGCGGGTTTTGGTGTAACCCGTCGCCTAATTTGCGGATTTTTTTACTTCCTTCCCCATCCCGATTTGAAACCCGTCACCGGTGACGTGTTTGCGATGAGAAAGCAGGCCTCGGTAGAGCAGGAGACCGGGGAAGGCATCCCGGAACATCCTTTCCCAGTGCATGAAGATGGGATAATTATTTTTTTTTTTTTTTTTAACAGCTGTTGTCTCCAAATAACCGGGTGTGCTCTCACAAGCTGAAAAACGCTCGATTAAATTCTGTCTTTCTCCCCGCTTTCACACAGCTGGTCTCCCGCATCCATCATGGATTACCTCTCTAAACCCGGGTTCCTCAGCATCATCGCTGGGGTGGCGTGCGGAGTGTGCCTGGGCTGGGGCATCCGCGGGAGGCTCTTCAGGCAGCCCAAAGCCGGCGCCCACCTGGGGAGCGAAGCCAACGTCATGGGAGAGTCCGGGGAGTTCAAGATGGTGCTGATCGTCCGCAACGACTTGAAGATGGGAAAGGGTAAAGTAGCGGCGCAGTGTTCCCACGCTGCTGTTTCTGCCTACAAGCAAGTTCAGAGAAGAAATCCCGAACTCCTGAAGCAGTGGGAGTACTGCGGGCAACCTAAGGTGGTCCTCAAAGCTCCCGATGAGGAGACTCTGATGCAACTCCTGGCTGAGGCTAAACACCTCGGACTGACTGTCAGCCTAATACAAGACGCAGGCCGTACTCAGATAGCTCCAGGCTCCCAGACAGTCCTTGGTATTGGACCAGGACCAGCCGATATAGTCGATAAAGTTTCCGGTCACCTGAAACTCTTCTAAACTGGGGACCAAAGAAATCTGAATGCGGTGGTGTATGGTGGTACTGAAGGGAGAAAACCCAAGTTTTTCCCCCTGTATATTCTCTCAGTATAAATAAAATAACCAGGTTTTGTAAGATTTTAATTTGCAAGTCATGAGTTTCTCTAGCTTCTGTATTGTCTTTCTAAAGCGGGAAAGAATATGCTAGGCTCAGAGGGGTAGAGGAAAGGAGAGCTGGCAGGATTTTAGTACCCACAATAATATTTTAAGACTTGTGGCATCGATTGAGGGTTTTGTGCTTTGTTGGGTTTACTGGCTGAAGAAAAGCATTAATGAAGCTTAACAGAATTTGTCCCATGTCCTAAAAAAATGACAGGTTCCTTCTCCCTGCCTTTTGAAGGGATCCATTTTTTAAGTTGGAAAAGATTAGCCACTGAAGCAGTTAAAAATTGCCCTGTAGAGATGGGGGCAGCTGTAGTCAACTTCCTGCACAGTTTCTAACCCAGTAACTGGTGCAATAGCTTATAACTGGTATGCGGCTGACCAAGTTAAACAGGCTTTGCAGCCCAGAGCTTAAGTAAACGGTTGTGGGGAGCAGCCATAAGCGGCACTCCTTTCTGGAGGTGTCTGCATAGCTACTGCACGTGCAGGAAGCTGCAAGCAGGTCAGCACTCCCTGCTTAGCCAAGGTAGAGGGAGTTTCCCCACACATAAACAGGTTGTCAGTGCCTTAAATCCCGTTTTACTTGGGATTAGCAGGTTTTCTTGGGGTTAAGGAAGTGCTCGATTACAGAAGTTACTGGACAGGGTTCAGCTCATGCTGATCACGGCTCCTGTGCAAATTCTACCCGTGCAGCCCCAGTGCAGCTCTAACACTGCAGAAGCGCGCTGCGCTGCTGATGGGGTGGACTTCCCTGAGTCAGTTTTGTAACAAAGCTGTTTTGCAAGAAGTGTGCTTTTACAGCCTGTCAGGCCATGCCTTCCAGTTGAGTACCTATGAAATATGTTGCGAAAAAGGGAACGGAAGGATTTATCTCCATCAGTTAAACTTACAGACCCAGAGGGAATGTCAGAGGGGTTGAAATGCAAGCATAATAAGCACAGAACAGAAGTTTTTAAAGCGCACCTCTTAGGCGTAACACTTTTCGAAGACTGACACTATTCACTGCAGACTGTTGCTCCACCACGCTCTTGACTAAAGACTTACAGCCACATACAGCTTGTGGCAGGTTCAGCCCCCCAAAACCTGACACCCACCACTACACATGGAACTGCTGCAGTGCTCAGCTGTGGGGCTCACCCAAGCAAGCAGGACAGGGATTCAGCCCCAGAGCTGGAACCTGACACTGAGGCCGGCTCCTGGTTAGGAGGCAGAAGCACCTACAGCAATCACAAAAGGTGGCCAGTGCTGTAATACTCATTGCGCTCAAATATGACAGTATTCATAGAGAAACATTTAAGTCAATTTTATTTGAAGCTAAATATATTTAAGGCAACTTACATACCTAGAACATGATCTCAATTTAACTGACGCACCCTACTACAATCCTAACGTATCACCTGGTCAAATATGCTGTAGTTGACCACAGTGCAGCCAACTATTGAAAAGTGCTATTCCCTTCTCTCTGGCATAATCTTTCTATAGAAAAACCATTACATATTTTCTTGTATTGCCCCCTCAGTGCAAGACACCACTAATGGTCTCCATTGCTGCTCTCCTAATGGCCCCTCACGCCCTCGACTGTACGCGCCTGCATGCCCCATACTACTAGCACTGTAATACTTGGTTCGAGTTCTAAGGTCCTTTTTGACGACAGTAAAGTGAAGCTACCACTATGCAGCATGTCCACAGTCCAGTAATTTATTTTTAAATTGAGTAATTTCAAATTGCACAAACAAAACTGAACAGCAATATGCTTGAATTCTCTCTTCTGTACACTCAAAACAGTGATCTAAAACACCACAATATCCAACATACACAAACCTCAGGGCAGGGTTAGTAAATACACAGATTGGAATCATGGTGCTCTGTTCCTGAATGGAATGTCCCACAAAAGCACAGGATACAGCACAACATAAGGTCATCTGTTACATATGGAGTGAGCAAAAAGACACTAGCATTTTCTATATGCATAACTGGAAAAACCTGCATAGGTTATGGAAAAAAAATTTTTTTTTTTTTTTTTTTACTCATTTTAAGTCAGGCAAGGTTGTCTGTACGCATTTTAAATTCTTTTAGAGCTATGCAATCCAACCAGGGTAGGATATGCTGATTAGTGTTGTCTCTTGTCAGCAGTCTTGCAAGGTCAAATACAAGTATCTTTGCTTCAGCTTTCTCCGAATATACAGTGAGACTTAAATGCATTTAGAATAGACAGTACATACTGTAAGCTGCTCACATACAATGAACTTAAGATTCAATATTAGAGTTTAACACTATAGAGTGCAAATCAGAATCTTCACAATAGACTTAATGGTAATAAGCAGTCCTGCAAAAGCCCACTTGAACAAAGTTGTTTAAACTATTCCCCTTTTAAAGTAAAGTCTAAATGACATGGAATGTGAAAAAGATTTAACATAAGTGATTCAAATAGTTTGCGCTAGAAAAAACAGTCCTTCATGAAATAAAGGTTACAAGAACACGAGGCAGAACTCTTGCTTTTTCCCTGTTATGAGTTAAAGCGGGGAGGGACGGTGGAGTTTCAGTAAGAAAATATGCTAGCTCCAAACTGACTTGTGCTGCACCTTACATGCTGTACCCAAAGCCTGGCTGCGGTTGCCCATACGGAGGCGCGGTGTAGCCATAGCCAAAAGGTGCTTGTGGAGGAACTGCGACACTGGGTCCTGCTGTCAACATTAGCTGTGGCTGACCTGGAAGACAGAGCAGTTTTTATCTTTATTCCTCGGTACTGGGAGTTCAGTCAGCAGAATTCCTGCAACTTCCCTGGAGACATTTGTATGTTTAAACAATAACTCCCTAATATGAGTTAGGACAATCTTAAACCTCACAGTCCTTATCCAAACTTGGCAGCAGCATCAGATTTGTACTTTATCTAGTGTTTTGGAACACATCCCCTTAAGACTTCACATGAAGAACGTTCCCATCTCCAAGGACTTCCTTGGGAAAGCACGTGACTAGAGAATTGTTGTTTTAAAAGCAAAACGTGTTCCTGACAACATATGAACTAAAGCATTACCATAAACGATAGGTTGCGTTTCCGTAGCTTGCTCCTCTTCCTTTCTCAGAGACTCTGATGCATCCAGTTTATCCACCTGGAATTGAGACCAACAATTAAAAAAACTCCTCTGAAAGAGGTACTTATTCATGGCAGAGAAGTGGAAAAGCCTTAGTGGTATGTTAACACCCATCAAGAAAAGGAGACCATTTACAAGTTAAGATCAATTCAAGTAGCAATGTTGGTACTGGTGCAGTCAAGACTGTCCGTTTCCTGAAAAAAAATCCCTAATTGAGGGATTTGTGGAACTTCTTTGAAAGCTCACTCCAGGCTGAAGCTTTATATGAAAGGTCCCATACTGGGCTAGAGCTACTTTGACATCAGTAAGCTCGTCAGTCAGTGTTGCTCCAACTACTGCAAACCAACAGCCTTCGGACCCAAACTCAGATTTTAGCACAGTGTCGTTTGGAGACCTTTGGTGTTGGAGCCATTGCTAAGGTAGTGCCCAGACCTGGAGAAGTTTCCCTGAATGTAACACTGAAGCACAGCAATCTGAAGTTGGTATTTGTATACAGAAGACTGCAATAGCATCCGACATGTCACTTGAGCCTCAAGATTTCACTTTCCAAACCCATTCACTCATGCAATTTAAGTTCAAATGCAGAGAATGCATGTGTATAAGACTTGCTTTTGTCCACTCTAGAACTGTGTGGCAGTCAGCCTAAACCCACAAATACTCAACTTAATACACAGTAATGAGACAAGACTAGCCAGCTTCACCCTGCTGCACAACAAGTGCAATTGTGCTGTTAGCCCACCCCTACAGAAAGGCAAGAGAAGAAACTTGTTCTGTAGTGAAATATCGCTTATTACTAAAACAGATCCAAGGAAACTCAGCATTACTACAGTCTAAGGCAGGCCCTGAAACTAAAACCACAAAAATTAGGTATTGGTATTTTACCTGGGAGATAAGATTTAGAATAAAGTCAGAGACGATCATGCCAATTACTTTGTAATTAGTAAGACAACTCACAAACCAGATTAGTCTCTTGTTTCACTTGTGTCCTTAATAAAGGAGTTTGAAGACAGGTTTCCTGTACTTACACAGGGTCGGCATTACTTACTCAGCTACACCAACATCCATGAGTTGAACAGTTTTCTGCTTAACTGTGCTACGTAAGCAAATAGATGCAGGCAGCTCTAACTGCTTTCTTCGTTTTAGTTGTGAATTACAACATCTGTTCCATAAAGCTGTTAATTTGTAACCTCAATTAGAGGCATAAATCCAGGAAGTGGCATAAGTCCTGAGCTTTATGAGTTCATTCATTGACTGGGCTTTCATGGCAAGCCTTTTTGTTGCCTCACACCAGTATCTGGCTTGCTGCTGTCAAAGTGCACAGGAGTATGCCAATGCTTTTGAGACTCGTTTCCAGACACCGTGCTGAGAACTGCACTGTTTTTAACTCAAATAGCAACACATTGAACACAGAAGCACAAGTTTAGAGATGCAAATCCAAGGAGAACGTGCGGAGTTTGCTACTAAGCCGGGGCGTTTGGCTTACACACACTTGGAAAGCCTCCAGCCCAGGACATTTAATGCATTTTTGACCAAGTTTTGATGCCTCCCCTTAGAGCTGAAAAAATATTTACAATAACAAGCACAAGTTTGAAACCAGCCTGCAGGATGGTTCTTACACCACTTGCTTGAGCATCACCAGGTTCAGTACCCTACACACTTGTAGCAAGATTGTTTTAAAGGCTTTTCCACAGGGACTGCAATAAGCTGCAGAGGAAAAGTAACATGCATTCAATGTTATTGTGTTATGTGTGCATGAAAAAGAGGCAAAAGTACTGAAGCAAGAGTGAGGTCTGAAGATGACTGCCATACAGGCTCCCCCCAAAAAACCACACGCAGCCCACAGCAATGCCTTGTAGCTTAAGGAATAGTGGGATGTAATTGCAATGACTGCTACACATGCGTAGTTTATGCAAACACTACAGTTCAATTACCTTTTTTCACACACACGCTTTCTTACTGCCTCACCTACTAGCTGCTGAAGGACCTTACACTACACATTTTAGTCAGGTTAGCCTTGAGTTCCAGTGGTGTAATTACAGACATCTTGTCACCAAGAAGCAGTTTGCATTTAGTCCATCTTCAAGCCATTTGTCAGTTTGTTCGCCCTTTGCTCAACCACATTAATGCAAAACTCACACTAAGGCTGACCTTTGGTCTAAGGAGAATCGGAGTGCTATTTGTACAGAAGCAGATGGACAGAAACCTTAGCGATTGCCCTTTGGAAGGGCAAAATTGCATAGCAAAAGGCAAGCCTCAGAGTAGCCCCAGAAGAGCAATAAGCATTACTTTTTTTTTTTTTTAAATGAGGTAGCAAGAGAAGTTTAGTGAAGCTGGAGAGCTTGGAAGGCAGTCTTTTTTTGCACAGCTACAAGAAATTTACTACAGGGAAGAGAACCACAGACTTTGTCTAATAGCTGAAGTTTTAAGTTGCTATGTGAACTAGAGCACCATGTGGATTAGACTAGCACCATAAGAACTGGACACCTGAATGAGGAAGAGTCTCTTCTAAAGCAGCTAGTGTCTATTCTGCCTACTGTCAGCACGCATTAGTAATGGTCAAGAGATCAGGAACTGGATCACAGTCCTTAAAGTAGCAAATGCTGTATCGATTTATGGTTCAGAGACAGTGGTCCAAGACAATTGTTTCTTATTGTATGAAGTTCTTCCAGTCAGATTGGCCATCAAATAGTAGCACTTATGTATCCTTTCACTACCAGGTTGACTGTGATCCAACTGATCACCTGTGTGCCCTTCCTGAGGATCTATTAGCTTATTAGTAGCAAATGAATCTACTTTTGTCCTACAGCACTAGCTACTTGTAGAGTTAAACAATTTGCATATGCTTTAGTGATATTTTGTTTGGGGGAAAAGCAGTAGCAGCAGTGTAGTAAACATAGGAGAGAAAAAAAACTCATGCAGAATCCTTAGACTTAGTCCTCCAGACTTAAAGATGGAAAACAAGAATCAACTTTCACCTTTTCCTTTATTGCATCAACCTGCAAAGGAATTCAGAAGGTGCAGCTTAGAAAAATCAAATTCCATATTTAGCATATAAAAGGTAGAAACAAAAGCGTCAGGGAAGAAATAATTAAGGTACAGGCGAGTAAAAACAAAGATACACCAGAAGTATCTGCTTTAGAAAGGCAGCTCTGCTCATTGCTAGACCTTACTGCATTGATTTCATTAGCTACACTACAGTTATATCCTAATCCTTTAAAGATTAAAATTTCATCATCTGCTAAGAATCCTACTGCAAGACTACTACTCTCAAGAGGCCCAGTATTAGCTTACTACATCAGGCATATCTGACAAGCAATGCTGTTACTTAGATAGCTCCCCACCTCCCCCAAAATACAGCATTTAAGGATAGCAAATTGCTATAGGACTACTGAGTAGTCCTGACTTTAGAAGTAACAGCCAGGCAAATCTAGATAGGCACTCTAGTCTTCATTGACTCGAGCACCGAGTTAAACTTTTGCTTCTCACAGAGTCTTAATCATTAAGGAATTTACATCATTTCACTGGAAGATACCTAAAAGCTTCAGTTGGGCAAATCTTGCTAGTGACAGTTGGTATTTAACTCAAATCTGGTCCAAGTATGTCAGAGCATTACCATGTATTCTCCCCATCCTAAGTCACTTCAAACAAAAGCTGAGTCATAGTTAGCGCCATTAAGTATGAAAGCCACATTTTAAGTTAAACGCACAGCAGACCAAGTTAAGTCAAGAACCTGCTATAAAGCTTTTTTAGTATACAGTCTAGAATTTAGTTAGAGCCTGATCCCAAACCTGGGATTCCTGACTAACACAGCATATGAAAAGCTTGAATCCTGGAACTACTTTAAGACACTGCCCATGGTCAGGCAAATACTACTGATGTAGGTTCTTTAATTGGTAGATAGATTGGAGTCTGTAAGTGTTTCAGTCTCTTAGAGGGCGAAGTCTCTCCCCAGATGGACTGAAAAATAAGTGTGGACATGGACAGACAGACATTTGACAAAGCCCATATCAATGTTAGTAGCAAGCAGACAGTCTCAAGGCATACACCACAGTGACTAACAAGCTTTCACTGTTGGAGAAGCACCTGCTCTCTTACCTTGGTCAAGTATTCCTTCATGACCTGAATAAAGTATGGCATGGCAAAGTCCATGATGTTGTGCCTCCATGCTGTTTCCAAGACAACATCTGGCCTCAGGAGATCGTAGCAAGTGAAGAGACAAGCACCAAAGCATTCTCTCTTGTTCTCCTGCAAGAACCACTGCAACAACTCTTCTGCCAGTTCAGTATCTTTGGACTCTGAAGCATACTGCATTGCATCCTACAACACGAGAGAGTCTGTTTAGCCTCAGATGCCATAGTACAATCAGACACAGATGTGGTATTTAACTAAGTTGCAATCTATTACTGACATTATCAGAGAGAAGGCATTCTATGATTTGTTTCCAAGAAATCTGTCCATCTACTGCCACTCCAAAGCAAGATTTGCCAGATTAACAGGCACCACCTAGTGGCATCCAAAGAGATGCAGCTTTACAAGAAAGTCACAGGTCTCCAAACAGGCCAAGTATGCTAAAGTAGACCTGTGTAGTGGTCTTACCTTATACAGTCTGTCTTTCTTACAGAGTTCTACGCTCTGCTTCCAGCGATTGTTTCCTTTGAAGAGATACGCAGCAATTCTTCGGAATTCTATTAGTTCGTGTTTCTCCAAACGTTGAGCAAGAGAAATGTTGTCAAAGTTGTCATAAGCATCTATAGAAGTCCTAAGAGCCTGAGTTAAGTAGAAAAAAAAAGTTATTCAGACCTCAAATGTACAACTGCATCCACAAAGATGCAAACATTTTCCATACATACTGGTTCTGCACTCCTACTTCTAGGAGGATAAAGTATTCTAGCCAGACCTGCAGAGAATTTTTTTTTTTTTAAGCAGCTGCATTTGACACACATGTAATTTAGGGTATTCCAGTTAGTATTTTTCAGTAGTGATTGCTGAGGTTAAGAGCCTCTCAATACCAGTCAGCCATTCTCTGAAAACAATAGAACAGCTGGACATCGTAAGTGTTTGCTCTTTCTGCGAGTTCTTTCCTTAGCACCCACTGCTTGCCTTAAATAAAAGCTGGTCTGTCACACTCATAACAAACTAGCCAGTCTGTCCCCAGTAGGAATGACCCAAAATATTAGGTTAATACTGACACAGGAGCCAGCTTGAATAAAACTTTGAAATTCAGGAATAGCTGCTTCTATTATGGAGCATATACAACATGCAAGTCGACACCCATTCCAGATACTACCATTTCCAGACAAGACATACCTGGTAATCTTCTTCAATAATGAAGAGGTTGTTCAGGGACTCATTCACCGATTTGTTGTTGTGATTTTGAACAGAGCGCAAGTAAGGCTTAACCAGTGGTAGCTGTTTGACCTTCAAGGAATCAGGTAGATAAATTTAAGTCAAGATAACTTTTTGTAGAGGTCTCCTAGCACCTTCCCTGTGAGGCAGTGAAGTAGCTAAGCATTTTAAAATGCTACTACAGCTAAATCCTTTTCCAATTGCAACTTTTTCTTTGATCTGAACAGTAGAATTACCTTTGTGAAGAAGGTGACAGCACGAGTGTGGTCAAGCCGAGGAGACAACACCATCAGCAGATCATTGAGCAACAGAGGTTTAAATTCCAAATAGAATTGAACTGCCTTGTAATACAGCTCCACATTGGCCACCTAGAGATGAGTAAGGATGCACATTCAGAGCAGAAGCTTGACTGTAGAGGAATCCAAATGAAAGACAGACGTAACCTTAGATATTCCAGCACAGCTGAGCCACCCATCCAAGACTCACTCTCATCTCTAGCAATCTCTTTAGTTGATTTGCTTTGAAGTTATGTGGCAATATCAAGAACTTGGAATTTTAAACAGGCTGCTAGTGAAGGAAGAGATCTGAAGTGCACATAGCAAGAGCTTTATCTCCTTTCACTAGGAAAGTAATACCTTAGTGATGATATCTTTGAACTGGCCTTCTTTCCAAGCATCTGTTGGGTGATTCATCATTGTGATTATGGCGTTATCATATTCTTCATACTTATCATACAAGAACACCAGTTCAGCCCAGAGATGGGCTTGTTCTGCAGCTCTCAGAACCTAAGCAGAAGGCACATTAGAAATTCCACTTAACATGTATTGCTATCAGTGTCCGTCAGTGCTCAGGCTTTAGGGCTATTAACAACCACAAAAGCTGCTATTGCAAAAGCTAGGTACAGACAAACCTGACAGATGCATTTTAAGTTAAATTTAAGGCCTCAGACTTTCACCTTGGGGATGTTGACTCTGGACCAGAACAGCTCCAAGTGCTCCCTCATCTTCTGTGGCTTGAATTTGGAGTAAAGAATTGCTAGCTCTGTAAACATCCCCATGTGTGCTCGCTCAAGTCCAAGTGCTGCTTCCAACATAGTTATCAGCTCCTCAAAGTAGCCACGATCCTAAGAGATACAGTTAGAGATGCTTCACATTAGGAACCAACCTGACCCTAATTTTCCAGTTTCAGACAGAGTTGACATGAAAGAATTTAGACTTTGACTGCACAACAGGGGTCAGCTTAATTACCTGGTAATAGTTAATTAGCTCTTCCAACTCATCTGCATGCACTACAATATGGAGACCACACATCTGGGCCAGGCGGAACTCTTTTCCATCAACACAAGCGAAGCAGACCTGGAATTAAAAATTGCATTATTGCTTATAATCAAAGCTTCTGAAGAGGCTACAGCTTTGAAGTCCCTTAACTTCTCAAATCCGTAAGTTTACCTCTTTCCATGTGCGAGTACTGTTTGCTTTCCGAGCACCATCCACAGCTGCCTGGTATTCACCTAGGTGAACTAAAGTCGAGGCTAAACGGCCAAAGTTGGACACATTGTTATACAACAGCTTAGCTGCTTCATACATCTTTTCATCATAACAGCGATCACCAACCTACAAGAGAGCATAACCAGGTTATTCTTGCAGATTTTCAGTCAAGGGCTTACATGAAAAGTTTGTAGCATTCAAGCTATTATCAAAATGGAAATGCCTTTTAAGTCCAAGATTTATCTGCATATCCAAACAGCCCCTCTCATTCACAAAGCCTAAGGAGCCTGCTGCTGCTGTAATTCAGCAAAACTGAAACTCAGTCTCACTCACTTGCTGGATATGTGCATTGTTGGGTCCATTGATAAACTCCTCTAGCTCTGCTAGACGGTTTGTTTTTGCAAGAGCAAAGATTAATTCCGTTTCCACATATGATTCCCGGGCCTTCTTGCGTGCCATCTGGAGATACTTCACCAGTTCTTCCCAGTTTCCTATGAAACAGAGTTCAGAATGCTTACTTCCCACCATTAAGGGCGCTTGTGCTTAAGCTGTACTACCAGCTCAATCTAGTTTGACGTTAAGTATTTCTACAGCTATGTCCCAACATCAAGACTAGCCTGCATACACTACATCAGAGTAATAACGTCACCTTACGATGGGTGTTAAGTATTTCTACAGCTATGCCCCAACATCAAGACTAGCCTGCATACTGCACATGCTACATCAGAGTAATAACGTCACCTTACGATGGGCCTAACTAAATAAATCCTGGTATTTAACGTCATGCAAAGACCTCCTTAGTAGCAACTGCTGTGACAGAAGTCTCCAGCTAGCTAAAGGAGGTAGTTGTAAGACCACTAATTACCTGCAAATGGAATACACTATCTTTTCCCATTCTCATTTATGGCAGTCTTTGAAAGACCAGATTCCTTTACTTGCATCAAGATACAGGTTCGGCAGAACTGCAGTTTGGGCAACAGACCACGCAAAAGAGCTGAACATAATCAACAGCAAGGATTTAAATAAAACTTAATCATACCACTGGCATTGGCAGCTTGAACAACTTCCATGTATGAGGAAGGATCATCTGCTTTAATATACGAGTCAATTGCTTCCTTCACCATCCCTTTCTGAAGCTGTGCTTTAGCCAGCTGACTCCATACAGCAGGCTCATTGCAGCGTTCAGCAAATTCATATGCACGATCCAGGTTTCCAATGTGCTCTATTAATACCTACAGAAAAGGGTTACCATGATCAGCCACTCTCTGTAAAGGTCAATTTTAAAAGACACTGAAGCTGTGTTTTATGTTAGTTCTTCAATGGATCTGCAGTTGCTTTTGAAATAGGGACTACTGTATGCATCCCACGCAGCATGAGTGGTTTTATGCTTACAAAGTTTCACTTACTAGAGGGTTCAATACACAATGTTCTGCTTTGTAAGACAAGACACTGAGCAGCTTTGGTCACTTTAATAATTGGTGTTAAGTACTGAAGTCACAAGTTAATAGCAAAGTCCTTGTGCAAGGATGCGCATATCACAGGGAGTTACTACAGACTGAGATTTTAAGATACCTGTACAGCTGATGTGTTGACATCAAACTTCCTGAAGATAGCAAATGCCTCCTCAAAAAGCTCATTGCTGATAGCTATATTGGCTATGTCTGGAGCATCATAGTTATCCAGGCGGTTGATGTATTCCATGACACGGGTACGATCAGCCTTAATAGCTGTAAGAATGAGAAGGTTCTGCAGATTCCTAAATAGAGAAAGAAAATATTAATACATATCAAGTAATGATCAAGAGATTTACCCTCCCCTCTGGAGAAGGTATTAGTTTATTTGCTGTTCCACATGATCACAATTTAACACCTGCACCAGGAATAATTTCAAGTTTCCTGAGACTTAGCTTTGACTTTACACACCTGTGCTCACTGAACACAGAGTTATCAAGAACTATTTTCTCCAGCAGTTCAATAAGCTCATTAGGAAGATCTGCAGTCATGAAGGCCTTCACAGTAACAGAGACTTCCTCAGGGTCCTGGGTCTCTGACAGTGCAGTCTGTACAACCTGTAAGACAGAGTCAAGCCATTGACAAATCAGTTACGTCAGGTACTAGCAGGTCAAGTTAGGACAGCAAAGGCTTTTAATGTTTTGTCAGTTATACCTGGTCAATTAGCGGTCTTCTGTAAGGGTTGCTTTCCAGTAGTACGCTGGCCCACAGTTCAGGGTCTTTACGGCGAACTAAGTAGCGGGAAAGACTTTTGAAGAGGGAGTTCTCATTGCACACCTAGTGAAAGGCAAAGGTTATTCAGAATGAAGTCACAGCTATTGAGCCTACAATGGATGAGCTAATTGTATTGCAACAGCAAATAAGCCTGCCTGAGATGCAGACTATAAATCTCAGGCTTTGGTACTTCCATTAGCCTCCCATTCTAGGATGTCCAGGGGAGTCTCCCATTTCTCACTAAGTTGCAGAGGGAGATCAAGTAACTACCTATTCTGTTAGAAGTGAGCAGTTCCTAGCTTATTACTTTTTAGAAAACAAATGCTTTTGTCAGTCATAAACCTAAACACCTATCCCACGATACTCAGGTTAGAACTTAACCCATGAGTCAGCTGCCTTGACATACATACATTAATAAGTTCCAAATCGCACTGTCCACGCTCATAAGCCACACAGGCCAGGTGAGGGTCCCTCTTCTCACAGTACTTGCCAACAACGCGACTATCATAATAAGGATTCTCACGCAGGAATCTTTCTGGGTTGTTGTTGCTATCAATGTATATTTTGGCCAGTGCATTGTGAGTTGCAGGCTCCTCACAACCCTCATGAATTCTTGCTTCCAGCCAGGGCAGAAGCAGTTTCAGCCTAGAAGGAAGCAGTTTTCACATTAGAGAGGTTGAGTGAATAAGTGAGTATCCACTTGCACAGTTTCTTCACTATAGAAGTCAGCTTTAGTGTAGGATACTGTCAATAACTAAACCAGAGTTGTAGGACTCCATTTTACACAGGACCTGTGTTCTAGTTCATTATTATAATGACATAACTTCCTGGAACACATCACACGACAAAGACTCTTGTTATCTTGAGGCTGCTTAAGGGAAATCCGCACATCAGCCAAGAAGCAAAGCAGACTTTTGCTGCTTGCTCACCCAACAGCAGCTTCTTGTTATGTCAGTACCAGCTTTAGCTATGTAATGAGGACACGCGTTGATGCGTGAGCAGTATAACCATTACCAGTCTGGCAGTGTTAAGAGACTTGTAGCAATTTAATACCTGTTTCTTTTCTCAACCTCTGCAACAAGCTCATCAGTCGAAAATTGACCTCTCACTACGAGGATAAGGTTCTTTATCACATCTTCAGAGCAATCCACATCAAGCAGTCCCCCAATAACAACAGGCAGACGGCTCGGATTCACCTAAACAGGATCATTTAAAGAAGTCAGTGTGTTGTCATGCAGTACAAGGAGTCAGTAATTACTCCTAGAAGTACACATGAAGGCTGCTTGTTAAGATTGACCTCATCTTCCTGACTTCAATCCCAACTTCCTGAAGTTCTGGGCAAGCTTGAAAAATCAATTCTTCAGTCAGCAGAGGTTCACACCACAGTTCCGTGGCTCACTCATGCATAGTCCCCATAGGAAGAGCTCCTCAGCAAGCCAATCTGTCCCTGCAGGAAGTACAAAGGAGGACTTCCCCCACCTAAAATGCTAGAAGCTAAAGTTACCCTAAGAACTCCAAAGTTACTCTACCAAGTCTTCCTCCTTCACAAGGCACATTAGCAGGGGTTACTGCTCAGCTTGACTGAAGAATAGGTAAGAGACCCAATTCACGGAAGGGCTAACTTACCAGAGGCCGCTAATAGGTACTTAAATGTCAGTCTCAAGTATGAGGCTGTTTGCAGAATACTTACAAACATAATGCCATTTAGCTGCATATAATTCTAGAAAGTTCATCAGTTTGATCATTAAAGCCAAGGGACAAATTGTAACTTACCTTCTGTACATAAATCTCAATATATTTTTGGAGATTATTTCTATACAAGTACAGCACCAAGTCGTGGACAAAGTCAAAGCGATCACAGACAATGATGAGTGGCAATTGGTCAGTGAGTTTAGCTTCCTATAAAGAGAAGAGCTTCAGTAATTTGGTTTTGTTCTGGGGCTTAAGCAGACAAGTATAGTCACTTAAATTGTTAAAGCAGCTGAATTTGGAAAGCCAAAATTCAACAGTCAACTAAATATGTCAGCTTATTGTTCAGCTAATTGTTTGCAATATGTAGCAAGTAGGAGTACTCACACCCACTTCAGGGCCTACAGCAAGAAGCTTTCTGAAGTTTAACCTTGCTCCTTTGCATGGCAGAGTCTATGAAGTTTTACAACACAGTACAACTATTACAAGCCTAAGCTATAGATAGCATTTTTAGTTGCCACTGGTGTTTGGTGTGCAGGATTAGCACTCTGGGATTTTAAAAGGAATTGTAACCAAGACTAGATTAAGTTGTGGATCATATACAGAAATATGATCATATACAGAAATACCAAAACATATACAGAACCGACGTCAAGTGCTATGTGTCTTGTGATACCTTCTAACTACAGATTATAGAGAGCAGTAAGAATCAAGCTATAGAAGTACTACTTAAATTGCTAATCAGATGAGTTATCTAAAAGCATTCCAACTTTCAGCATAAGATTACAGTAGTTACAGTACAGAAGCTCAGTCTATGTAGACAATATTCCAGATATATATATTTCAAATCACTTATTCGAACATGCACATCCCAGAAGATAATCCTACATATAAATTACACTTAAGGACTTTACACAGGGAGGCCTGTACTGGGAGATTTACCTGGTACATGTCCTGCACATTCCAGACATGGAACAGCACAAAAAACAATAGCTTTCATCAGGAATTTGACAGCTTGATAACTTATCTTAGGTGGCTTGATCAATTTACATACCTTACACCTCGGTGACACCAGGTTATTTTTATAGAATTCTCATTTGAAGAGTTTTGCCATCTTCAGATATGATCAGCAAAATCTAAGACTATGCTATGTAACTGACAAACATGAAGGCAGGAAATGTTCCCAGATAAAGTTTTCCCCTCCCACACTGTTTCTCTGATATTTCTAGCAGTGTTACATTTGTCAATAAGCTCAGCACTAACAACGGGCTACAGAATCTGAGCTTGGAGCACACCATCCTTTTCCACTTTTCACAAATGTTTCGGCAATGCTCCGAAATCCTACCTGTAACAGTCAGTTAGCATGTATTTA
>NW_009258884.1:1517665-1537094 GCF_000687185.1 Egretta garzetta
AAGATGAGTGGGATAGATCAACCTTGAACTCTGAAAACATTTATGGAATTAGTTGACATTACTCAGTATTTGTTTCTGTAGTTGATCAGTTAAAGCTGATTAAACGGCAAACAAGCATTAAGTTAGGAACTCATCAGCATTATGGTTGTTCTCAACCTTCAAGTTACGCGTTTTCTACCTTATAGCAGAGATCTGTAACAAGTTCTAGATGAGCTGGTGCTATTACTACAGTTTAAGAGTTCAAGCCAGGTTAACCTTACTAAAAGCAGTGAGGAACTGATCTGACAGATTCTCCATTCTTTTGATACTGTTCCAGGCTCAGGCTCTATTAGGAGGTAGAGCCAACATGCTAGGCACCTCTAGGGTAAGAGGACAGATGGATCCTTAAGTGCAAAAGTTAAGACTCATCTGTATTTTCAGAGCTGCCTCATTTCAATGGTGACACACACCATGTTTTATCAGAACCCCAAACAGGCCGTGACAGTCCAGTGCTACCCAAACATTACCTTGAGGAAGTTTTTAACACGTTCTGGATCATAGCAGTTACTTTCCCTGCAGATTCTTTCCACTTCTTTAATTTGTCCTGTCTTGCACGCAGCTTGAATATACTTGAAGTGCACATCTGGATCCTGGCTGAAGTTTACAATAGAGCCCAGGAAATAAAACAAACCTCGAGGGAAACAGTCAATATGTTATTCTGCTAAAGCGCTTGAGTTGGATCAATATTAGCTTTTAAGCAAGCCTTCTAAGTCACAGTTACGTGAAATTTTGAATCCGACTACTGCAGAAGTTTACAAAGAACTGAAAAAAAAAAAAGATTCAAGCATTGTAACTGTTTTATGAAGACCAGATTGACCTAGCTGAGTTGAGCCTGTTATTGCTCTCCATGTATTACACAGACTAGTGCGTTATATGCAACTTTGATAAATACTGATGTATCATCATCAGTTGTCATAGGTCAGCTTTGTTAAAACATCCAGCATATGCCTTCCATACAACCCCTACATGAGAGGCAAGGAAGAATTTAGGAAACAAAACTAGCTGTGCCCAAAAGCTACTATCACACCTTTCACTGAAACAAGCACACGGTGCAAAAGCTGCTTGCCACAACGCACAGCTCACATTCAGCTAAAGCTGATGCCATATTAATACTTGATTACTTTAGACAAGTGACTGCCAAGTCGCTCAGTTAAGATTCATGTGGGTTTAGGAAAAAACACACATAGGCTGCCTACACAAGAAACGTGTCTGCAATAGCATCTTATTCCGCTAACCATTCTCCAAATTCCAAGAGTCCAAGATTATGTTGTGTTCTCATTCTTTAAGGAGCTTTTCTTTAAAGATTAGCAAGATGCTGTTCAGCCACACATCTGCAGAGATTTTACCACCATCATACCACCACACTGACTCTACTATACACAGCTAGTCTTATTGAGAAGTACAAAAGCCCAAAACCCAAAGGCTACACAAGTTTAAGATGAGCGCTTTCACAGAATCATAGAACAGTTTGGGTTGGAAGGGACCTTTAAAAGTTGTCTAGTCCAACCCTGCTGCAGTGAGCAGGAACATCTTCAACCAGATCAGGTTGCTCAGAGCCCCATCCAACCTGACCTTGAGAATGTTTCCAGGGATGAGGCATCCACCACCTCTCTGGACAACCTGTTCCAGTGTTTCACCACCCTCATTATAAAAAAAAAAGTCTTCCTTATAGTTAGTCTAATTCTACCCTCTTTTAGTTTAAAACCCCTTGTCCCACGGCAACAGACCTTGCTAAAAAGTCTGCCCCCATTTTTCTTATAGGCCCCCTTCAAGTACTGAAAGGCCACAATCAGGTCTCCCCAGAGCCTTCTCCTCCCTAGGCTGAACAACCCCAACTCTCTCAGCCTGTTCTCATAGGAGAGGCGCTTGCTCCCTATGATCATCTTCAGGGCCCTCCTCTGGACTTGCTCCCACAGGTCCATGTCTTTCCTGTGCCGAGGGCTCCAGAGCTGGACACAGCACTCCAGGTAGGATCTCACAAGAGCAGAATCACCTCCCTCCATCTGCTGGCCACGCTTCTTTTGATGCGACCCAGTATACAATTGGCCTTCTGGGCTGCGAGCACACGTTGCTGGCTCATGTCCAGCTTTTCATCCACCAGTACCCTCAAGTCCTTCTCTGCAGGGCTACTCTCAATTCAATTTTGGACACAGGAAAAAGGCCAGGAGCTTCTTCAGTTAACTTTTTAGGTTGTCTACAGCTCCAAGCATTTCAGAAAACCAAATATGCAACACTGAATGTCGGTGCCCCCCTTAACAGGGCAACTTTAAGGTTTAGGTCAGGTTTCGAGATAGCTTTGAGGCCTAGGTACTTAAACACAATATGGCTTTCTAGATTTCAGCAGACAGACAGTCCTTCATATACAGCCTATGATGAGGTGAGCACTATCTCCTTTTGCTTGAGGCAAGAGCGTGGACTTACCTTCAAAGCTCTTGAAAGACTCAAACAGCTCAATAAGTGACTGCGTTGACAGTTGTTCATGGTATTTTGAAGCTACCTGGACACAGATCTGCAGGTTCTGACGAATGTTAGCAGACAACATAGCACGCAGACACTCCAGAGAGTCTTCTACCGATAAGGAACCAAAATAATTCACTAGCCACTGCAAAGACACATAAGCCATTTTAGAACTAAGTAGAATACTCTACACTCTGAAGTCAAATGTTGAAAGCAATTATTAATTGCCTGGCTTTTGCTAGATTTAGGATATTTGATCTCATACCTCAGGATTGAGAAGATGAGTGTGAACTACTGCACGCTTGATGTCATACAAGTCTGTGAAGTGTTCAAGTGCTCTCTGTAGCAAGCCAGCTTTCTCACACAGCTGAGCTATGTGAGCCCGGTCATAATGAGTAAACATTTGGTTTCCCAGGATAGCATCTGCAACCTAGAAGGAATATTGAAAAGTTTTATTTAGTTCCTAAACACTATCACTGCCATTTGATATGGACGCCAACGCAGTGGCTAGTCCAGCTACAGACAAGCCTGATCCAATATAACTCTGAAAGCATACCTGAGGTGCATGCATGAGGTTCATCTCAAGTAAACGTGTTTGCAGGGGACCTTCTGAGGGACGATTATTCTTCAGTGCATCCAGCAAGAAGGCTGTACATTGCTGAATTAAATTATATTCCATAAAGACATCCACAATCTGAAAAAAAAAAATTTAGGCTTTTGATTAGAAACTGGAAGCACATTCAAACAAAGGAACATCAAGCGCAGCTTCCAAAGTTGAACTGTTTATTATGGCACCACACTAAGCTGTCATTTAGTGTTCTTAAAACTAGGTAACAAACACCATTGTCTGGTAAAGTAAATCTTTCTCTGATGGTAAGAGTATGGCTCCTCTTACCAATGTAGGGCCTTGAAGTTAACATTTCAGAGCAATAAAATGATTTACTTGTGTTATGTCTGCAAGAGGCTCTTCATCTTGAACAAGCATTTGTGCAAACTGCTGTCCTTGATCGGGGCTGATTCTCATTACATTCCTCAGCAAAAAAATCCAGTCCGGAGTATATCCAACCTGAAGAGATAATGAAAAGTAATAACTCAGCAAGAGCACATGCCTTGTTAAATACAGAGCTCAGTAAAAGCTACTGTCAGCAGCTTACACAACCCAGTCAGGATTTCCTCATTTGGAAGAGGCTACATAGGGAAGTATGAAAGGATACATGTATGAAGTCTAGTAGTAATTATTTATAACAAAACTTTAGGCCAAAGTAGGTACTACACAGGCTCTCAGATTCCCCCCCCCCAGTTACTTTTAGCTACTTTGGAATATACACTAGTTATTCTTAAGTACAGGACAGATATGGCAATTTAATTTCCTCTCACCTTCTTAGCATACAAAACAATCTTCTGGACTTGTCCCGTTTCAGCAAAACACTGGATGACTTTGTTTGGAACGTTGGCTCGCAGATAGACACTAAGTGCTAGCGTCGGATCTACAGATTTCACAAGGTCTCCCAGCTCCTCTGAGCACTCCAGCTGTTTAAAGATATAAATACAGTCAGTCCACCCTGACCGTGCCATGCTGAAATACATTACTACCTTCTTCCTCATTTGTCTTCCTTTTGGACTTCTCTTGAAAAAAAAAAAAAAAAAAGCCCAGCTTGATAGCGTCATCTGACTCTTTTAGTAGTGACCAAGTGGACTCTGCTCCTTATGCTGTTCTATACCAGTCAGAAATCCATTTGTAGCATTAAAAGAATTAGGTGATAAAATATATCAGCATCCTTCTTCAGCTAATTTCAGAAATTTAACCGCAGCTCGAAGTATATGGAAGTCAGTATCCAAAGAAGCCTAAAGTGGTTTGGGAAAGAACAGAACAGGTCAAAACCTTTCCGTACTAAGTTCACCCTGCTGTAGTTTTAAGTAGACTCAGTGAAGCTCTTCAAGTATTTGATCGATTCTCTTGCAGTAATATGGGTCATAGTTACAGGCAAACACCTGTTTGATCACATTAGCACAGTGATGAGTTGCTCAGTTGAGTTTTCCCTGGGGAGGGGAAGACCACCAGGCAGTTATGTTCCTCCAGGGCTCTAAAGGTATGTACCCCAAATTTACCTTATCTTCTTTTAACCATTTTTCCAAGAGCTGTTTGCGTCCCTGCTGAAGCACTGGTCTGCAGAGTTCCAGCGATTCATACTTATTCAGCTGCCCTTGATCAAGCAAAATGCCGAAATATTGGAGTAAAGGGGAAGTCTGTCCTGGCTGAGCTGGAACACTCTGGAACCGGCGTATGGTGTCTGGAGTACGCAGGATTCCCTGCCAGAAATAGAGATGCACTTTAGTTTTCTGTTCTGCTATTGTGGCTTGGCAAGAGTTTCTGCAGAAAACTGAAGTTAGAAATGCTTGCTACAGCGACATTCTGTTTTGCCAGCCCAGAATAAGTCAGAAGCAGTATGGTTGAATCAGCTCAGACATTGCCTTTAAGAAGTTTTGACAGAAGATGTGCCGTAGTAGCCTATTAGACTCATTTCAATAGCAATGCAGATTTAAGTTCAGAGGACTGTACTACAGAATTAAGACACCCTTGTCCTTGCAAGCAAGTTCCTCTCATCTGAATTTAGTATGATCTTAGTCTGTCCTTTTTGTCCTGTTTCCAGGTGCAGCCTCAGCTGGAGGCTGTCTTTCCATAGAGATTTTTTTAATCATGGGAGCAACAAAGTTACCATATAGCCTCCATTTCCGCCTCTCCCCTGCTGTGGGTTTCATACAAGCTTTAAGATCTTCCAGCATACAATCAATACTCTCAGCACACAGCATACAAGTTCTTCACAGGTATGTTAAGACATACTACATTAGGACAGGAGCAGTAATAAGAAACTTGTCTTGCCACTTAGGAAATTCAGTGAGATTTCCTGAAGCAAGAAGCCAGCAGAGTTCAGTACTATTCTAAATTACCATTACCTTTGGGGCATTAGCTGCCACTTTTGCTGCCTCCGAATAGTTCCCTTGGGCAAACAGTGCATTGAATTTTCTGGCAAAGAGTTCCTCGGCACCTGCCAGGTTGTTGCGGACAGCCATTCGTAAAGCTAGGTCAGGATTCTGCAGTACATTTGTGATATAGGGAATAATATTCTCTTCTTCCACACACACTGAGAGCACCTGAATAAATTATCAAGGAAAACTTCCAGTTAGTTCAAATATGAGAAGTGAGCCAAGGGCTAAGCTAACCTCTAAAAGAAAGCTATGGCATACATGGAAAGCTTTTTCATCCTTTGATAGTTGCAGAGTCTTGCCATTTTATTTAAGAACCAGACCTCCTGTTAGAAAGAACCTCTACCATCCAGTTAAGGCATCAAGGCGGATGATTAAGTCAGTTTAAACTGAGGTATTTACAGAGGTCAGAAATACATGGATGTAAGTACTGTCTTTCTGTAACCTGCACTCAGTATCTTAAGTAACCAATCCTAGAAGATAAACTAGGAACAAATCTTCTGGTCTGTATTACTCATGCTCAACAAGCAACAACATTTGAAGCCAATTCAGTCTAAAGGTACAGCTGGACAACGTAAGTAGACTGGTTTAAACTAGTTAAGTTAGATGTGTATGGAGATATAGTAGCAAATTTTCTTTGGGGCTCAGCAATGCTATCAGACATGAGATTTTCTGAACAGAGAGTTCAAAGTCAACATATGTTAAGCCTTCTATTATCATGTGCCCTGCAAAAGGGTGTAAACTGCCCCCAAAAAGAAAGGTATATTCTAGTTCCATTCTCAACAATAGGACAATATTTAGATCATAGAATCATAGAATGTTTTGGGTTGGAAGGGACCCCTAGAGGTCATCTAGTCCAACCCCCCTGCAGGAGCAGGGACACCGCTAACTAGATCAGGTTGCTCACAGCCCCGTCCAACCGGGCCTTGAATGCTTCCAGGGATGGGGCCTCCACTACCTCTCTGGGCAACCTGTTCCAGGTTTCACCACCCTCATTGTAAAGAATTTCTTCCTTAGATCCAGTCTAAACCTACCCTGGTTTAGTTTAAAACCATTACCCCTTGTCTTGTCACAGCTGGCCCTACTAAAAAGATTTTCCCCCTCTTTCCTATAGGCCCCCTTTAGGTATTGAAAGGCCGTAATCAGGTCTCCCCGCAGCCTTCTCTTCTCCAGGCTGAACAAGCCCAACTCTCTCAGCCTGTCCTCATAGATCATTGCCTGCCATTAAAAAACCCCTCCAGCTACACAACCAGAACACGAGTTGTAGAAGAAACTAAGTCAGACAAGCTGCTCTCCTGTTCAGCTATCCAATACTACCATATTCCTCATTATATTGTTTTATCTCGTAATTTCTGGGAACATTTAGATATTGGTATGAACACCACAGTGTATCATTAAGGGCCAGCGGGATTAGCTAAACAAGTTATTTCCAGGCCAAGCTTCCTTACTTGTCCCTTTCTGTTTACTCCAATAATTCCAGCTGTTGCTTCATGCTGTGCAGTAACAAATATGGTCTCTCCACTGATTCTGTTCATATAGATACAGGTGCCAGTTTCCAGGTCGTATAAATGGATATAGCCATATTTTGTTATGAGAAACACCACATCGTGCTTGTCACTGATCTGCAAAACAGAAATAGATTAATTAAATTTGGTATTGGATAAAATGAGTTAAGTGCTTTTAAGAATCAGCAGATAGCCCTGCCATTTCAGGACAACTAGAAGCGCTGTTATATTTTTACTTGAGTACTATCACAGCAAAAATGTCATTTTAAGAGCTTGAAAGACAGTTAGATATGTGGATATTTGTTCCACAAATAAGAACAAGCTGCCTTTGAATGCTGCTTCAGTCTCCATCTTTACTTTAACACTGCTGAAGCAGGAGCAGAAATCACACCAGTTTAGTGCCAAGCCTCAGGTCGATATATTGACCACCTGGCTTCCAACGCCCTGTTACAACGTCACATCCACCATGAAAGGGTACAGACTTGTTCTTGTGCTCTTGTTTGCGGCTGTCATACCTGCATGGCAACAGGGAAGTCATTTTGGGCTTCAGGAGGAAAGAAGACATCCACTGCTTTCTTTGGAAATGGCTGATTCCCAGTAGGTGGTGTGCCAACTTCAATGATATGCAACTGTGCAATAAATAGATTAGTCTGTTAGTTCTTTTATTTATCTAACAATAGATTCAACAATGAAGATATGGCTATTCTTTTGCTGCCAAGCCTTAACCCTAAGCGTATGCAAAGATAAACTCAGTCTTCCTAAATATTTTCACTGGCTAAAGGTGTAGCATACTGTATGCATGTGAGGGAAACAGTTAAGCATAAATTTTAGTTACCCCTAGCTACTTAAAAGTTTAAGGATTCAAGTTTGGTCACTTTACATGCACTCTTTCAACTTGGTTAAGATTCTACAGAGACAGTTCTAAAGATATTTCTCTGAATCTAGCCTTAGTTTTACTTTGTTTCAGCTGTCACAAAGTAGCTCAGATAATTCCAGTGTTAATATTACATCACTAGCTAGCCCTGTAACACTAATGTTTAATTTATTTCCAAATTATTGGATGAAAAAAGTTAAGCTTGATACTGAGGATGAGCAAAGAAAGATTACAGCAGCTTTTCCTTAAGCTTAGCCTGTGAAGCCGAGAGTCATGTGTTTCAAGCAGGTAATTAGGCTGGTCATGACACGCCACCTCACTTCATGACTCAAAACAGACTCCTGCTACATCAGGTAGCTGTGAAGCTCTGTATGCACCGATTTTCATATACATTAGATATATAGCATCCAGACTGACACATCATCCTTCATTTTTTTTCCTAAAGACAACTTAGTGCATTAAACCTCTTGCTTTCCTGGAAGCAGATAAGCAGGGTGAGTCATTGAAGACTACAGCATATTTAGAACCAAGTCTTACCTTACCCCCAGCTTGCCCTCTTACTGCAAAACAGAAGAGCGTGGATTCTTCAGCATTTCCTTCCATCTTGAACTGCGCAAAGCTGGCTGCATGTCCCTCAATTGGTTGTGACACTTTTCTATCCACAGAATATAGCTGCATTGCTCCCACAACACGATTTTGCTAGACAAGACAGAACAAGAGTCAGGAATAACAGGCACTTGGGCAGTAATTTCATTTAAGTTAGTGTTGTAAAAACATTGTCACACCAAGCTGAAGTACCACGACATACTTTCTCTTACAAAGGCGTCACTTAAGACTCTTAACCTTGTACTAGTGTTTATACCGTAAGTGTAACAGTAAAGTTTGTTATTTGCAAATCAAGACAAGCATTTACATTCCCAACAATGTTTTAGGAAAAAAAACCTGGACATATCAGTCCTGCTCCTACAGAAGGATGAAAAGAGACAAGCTCTTGGCCTTCTATGGCAGGCCTCTCTAGCGCTGAAGTACCTGTGCAGATATGCCAGTTAGCAGTAGCCATTTCTGTTTAGCATCAGTACGGTAGTTGATGATCTGGCAGCCAGCAAGACTAGAATGGCGATCAAACATTTTCACAGGCTGGGACTCCCCCTCCATACTCCAATGGTAGACTGCATTATCCGTTACAAGGGCAACAGTATTCAGAGAGATCCACTTCCAGAAGGTAACATCATCTGTCATTGTATGAGCCTTCATTTTGCTCTTCATCTCAATGTTAAATATTTGAAGCGTTTTCCCAGCTAGAAAAAAACATAACATTGTTAGCCAGGTTGCAGATTTCACTTGTTACTTCAAGGTTAAAAGGTTACTTCTTCACTGGTTAAAAGTAGAAGAGCTGCACTATGACGTTAAACCCTTGTAACTTCCTTTAAGAAAATGCTGTTATATACTGGCAGTATCTTCAGTGATCAGCTATTACTTTTAACCAGACCACACTCCTAGGGCTAATTCTATGAATTTGCCACTACTGAGCAACCAAACGGATGTGGAAGACAACTTGGTAGGAGACAAGAGCTTCAGCTACACAAACAAGTTGTATGATACTTCACGTACATCAAAACTAGGTTACAACAATGCTGAGTCCCTTGAAAGTTGTGAGGGGAGCTATGCCAGTGCCATTACAAACTACTTCCACATCTGTTTTAAGTATAAAAAAAAAGCACAACACGGAACAGTCAAGTTGGTAGAGGGCTTTCGTAGTTCAGACTCATTAACCAAAACCCTTAGGTTGCACTAATGGGATACACAGCTACTGGCTGCAAAGCAGACCAACATAAACTGTGCAAGGGAAGGAATCTAGTGACCAACACAAGCTCTGGAAGGTACAAGGAAAAGTTCTTCGAATTACACAGAATGTTGCATACATACATCCTGAACAGCCACCTGCAGTCATTTCTACCAGTTTTTACAATGCAGTGGCACATAAGAATTTATTTCTTCCTGTTGAGAAGATAAGGAAGGTTCCAACCAACTTCTACCAGTTTCAGGAGACAGCTATTTAAGCACATGCTAGTGTAGCCCAAGAGAAATATTAAAGATCATGTGAAACCAGGTGCAGGCCAGAATATCTGCTACAGTCACTAACTGTTAACTCAACTTGCTGAAGTCACAGTGCCATATGGGAAAGTGCCTTCGCTCACCAAGGATTAGTTTGGTTAGAAGCCACCATGAGTTCAGCTACTGACATAAAATGCCGAGTCAGGAGTTTCTCCAGAGCTTGGAGAAGACCATAATACAGTGCCACTCAAGCTACAGACTAGCAATTTATTTCTGGGTCTAGTGCAGTTGGAGCTTTAGAGTCAAGGGAGATGACATTCAGGCAACACGTATCCTACATGCTATGCAAGGCATATTAAGAGGCAAAATCTAGCCTTAAGTCAAAAGGGTCAGTCCTGTTTAGAAAAAGCTTAAAATCAAGATCGCAAGTACACTTCAGAGTTCTTGAGTAGATTAATTTTCTGAACCTTAAGGATTCCCTTGTTTGAGAGGGCACGAAAAACCTCTGAATTTTAGGCTTTCACAGTTGCTTAAACACCACTGTTCAGCCATGTGCACTATAGATTAGAGCCATTTGATTCCGGCTTTTTCTTTTCATAAGACAGGACAGGAACTAGTACAGTCAACTGAAATAACTCACCATCTGCACACACAAGAAAGCATTAAAGTTGTGACAAAACAGTAGCACAGTATTAAAGTCAAACTTAAATAATACTGAATACATATAAATCTTTCCATTAGCAATATATGCTTTTCTAGGGTGACAGTATTTGAGCTTCTTGTGCCTCTTGGGGAACAAAAAAAAAAAAAAAAAAAAAAAAGATCAACATTTCTGGAGACCAGAGGAATGCTTGTTCTGTATCACCAGAGATACCAAGTTAGCTGACCTTGGGCTTTATTCACTACACAAGTCTTCCCTGCATAGCTTTGCTTTTCTTATCACTGACTGATACAATAAATATGCACAAATTGGTGCACTTGCCTCTTCCAGCAAGGCCAGACTAAGGCCTTCAGGAATATTTCCCCTCCTCCCTAGTCTTAGTTTTCCTCTCTGTAAAGGGAGGCTTAACTAACAGACCTTATATGCTTCGGATATCAGGTCTCACTTCCCGCTAACATGATTCCAGACTTGAGACTCAAAAAGTATCTTAAAAGACAGTGAACTTCCCTTCCACCTCTCCCTGCTCAGAAGCTGTAAGCATTCTGACTGAAGCAAAAAAACCTCATCCTAATGATCAGCAAATATCAGGAAGCCTTAACTGAAACTTACTGCCCAGCTTCTTCAGAAGAACTGAAAAACGCATTAAACTCAAGCTCTCCTTAAGCTGGGGAAAATTGGTAAGGAATCCTCCCCCATAAATTGCCTGAGATACTTAAGTGAGTCATGATCTAGCCTTGCAGGAAGCTCTTCATCCACTTCAAACACTTATCGGGACTCCCATACCTTTTAACGCAATGACTTTACTGGCAGGGTTCATGATAGCACTGTCAGCTGAAATTGGTCTTCGAATGGGGTTGCTGGGGTCATTCATGTCAATGATCACCACTTGAGCCTGTTCTCCTACTTTCTCTCTTATGCAGATGAATTTGTCAGACTCCATCGTCAGAGTGCTGAAGCCAATGTTTGCTGGGTTGATGCCCAGATTTTGGAGCTGGAAGAGAAAGAAGGTTTAGCATTAAGTTAGTACCTTGGTATAGCCATGAACAGCTTTTGTGAAAGTCGCAAGAGAAACCAGGCTTCATGTATCTCTTTGTGACAATACAACCAAGCTAACCAAAATGGCATGGCACACAAGTTCTTGCCCATCTCCAATTAAGACCAGCAGGCTTTCTGAAGAAGCTCTGCAGCATTCAAACACTTAGTACCTTGTCCACAAGGTCCATTTACAACTTACTGTTTCGAGAACTCAACTTTTTGACCTCTCATATGGTTTAACGCACACTGAACTTACCTGCTCCTGGCAGCTGTGCTAGAGTTGCAGCTTCAGTACTGACTCCCACCAGCTTTGCTTCCAGAGCCCTAACTCGTTCCACTGAGCTTGGCAGCGATCACTGTTTCAAGCTTAACATCACGTGTGAGGCGTCTGAGCTTTATCTTTATCCTTGTAGAGTTAAAAAAAGCTACCTGTCTAGCAATTAGCCTAGTCCTGTCTAGCAGCAAGGCTGTATACCATCCAGGAGGCAGAGCTAACACACACGAGATGGACACTATTGAAATCAGAAGTGGCTCATCCACAGCCATACTTAACACAGAAGATATCAATAAACCACCTCCTTTTCTGTTGAGCCACATCTGCTTCTCTGAACCTTCACATGCATACCTTTAAATTATGTTTCTAGCACAGCTTGCAAAAAAAGACAGTTTACTTAATACCACTTCATTGTGTTTGCAACAGGCTGGTATATAAGGATGCCAGTTGTGAAACAAAGTTTATTCCATTTTTAACAGTGGAAATGCAGAATGGTTAGTTCACCTCGCATACAGATACTGGCTTGTGGGTTGGTGTACCTTAAAAACTCAAGATCAGTTTTTTGCTACCGTTAGAGGAATTATCACTTCTAATACTGCAGATTATTTTTCTTTCTGGGAGACTGTTTGAACTTCAAGCCTACGGTCTCCCAAGAAGGGCTAGACCTTCAAAGCCATTTTAGTATTGCTGTACTTGTTTGAAGCAAAACACTAAGCTTTTATCTGCTGTGCTCTGTACGAGCTCAGAGATGACCACGCCTCAGCCGCTCTGTTCCTGCCTACTTGCAGCTTCTGATAAAGAGGGTGTTTTACTATACTTCCCCTTTCTCCAGCTTTCAGGCAGCACACGTGAGGAACAAGTAACATCTAAGCTACGGCACACCAACTTAGCAGAACAAACTTCACAAAAGGCACTACCATGCACAATCTGTATCACCCAGTGAATCAAGACAGACAGATCTCAGTGCAGCTTAAGGTTGAGACTCAAATGGAAGTCAGTTTTAGCTCCCTGGGTCTGCTGAAGGACAGAATTTCTAGATGATGATTTAGCCTTTGTATATGGTTCTCCAGTCAGTCTGCATTTATGTCCTGTATCCTAAAGGACACTATTTCATTGAAGTTACCTCGCTCTTTCAGGAGAGGTCTTCACCATTTGAAGCCCTTCAGTCAGGTTCAAACAACAGGATCTCACCACTATACCAAAAAAGATGTTCAGGCTCTTTGATGATTAAGGCCTCATTTCACAACTAGTTTAGAGAGTTAACACTGATCTTCTGGTAAATTTAAGGTCTACCCAGCTTTTCTACTTTAAAAGATTTTAAGAGAGATAAGACTAGAAGCAGAACAGATTTAAATGTAGTTCTTGAAGCTAGCCATCAAGCTAGCTTAAGTCATTCTTCCATGGCAGATCACCTACACTTCCTGCAACTTAACATAGTGAACAGTTTCATTCAAAGACAGCTCCCTTTACATCCATCCACCTGACAACAAAGCCAGGAAACTTTCACTTGAAAGACAAATGTTTTTTCAGCTCTCCCAAGAGAAAACTGTCTTAATGCTGCTACAGCTGTAGAAATCAAACCCTACCTCCTTGGCAGGTCAGAACTCTGTTACTCAGACTTAAGTCGGTGTTCGAGATCCAGCATCACAGAACCTGACCACACATTCCTCAGCATGTGTTCACTTAGCAGATTTAAGTTCAGTTCTCCCTTTCACACCTTTATTTGGGTAGTGTTCTCTAGGCCTGCGACTCTGGTATCTGTACGTCAGCTAGGCAGGGCTATATGCAACCCAGTCACACCCCTGCAGGCAGAGAAGGTTTGAAGACCTAAGAGTTTCATCTGGTAGAGCTGGAGAGACTTACTAGGCTGTAGTGCTTCCTTTTGCTAGGGCTGCAAGTTTAACAAGTGCAAAATCATTTATCAAGCACTCAATTTCCTTCTTCATTTGGTAAAGGAGGGTAGTTTCAGAGTGCCAAGTACTCCGCCTGGCAGTAACTCACAGCACTCTATACTCAGATGGACATTGTTAGTGGAACAAATCGAAGAAGCGAGTCCTAGCAGATGGCAGACCTCTTAGGGAGGTCTATATGTAACCACAGAATCAAAGGTGCTTAGATATTGCAAGACAGATTTATCTTAATCATGATCAAACTGCCATCTGCTAGGTGTCATGGCTGAGATATCCAACCCTAGTTAGCAGTGGAAGACGTGAGCCTTTTCAAACTTAAGACCATTTCCAAAGGCTAGATATTGCTTTGAAAAGATTTAGATTGGTACTGGAGCTCTGAAGAAAGCTTGGAGAACCTTTCTGATAGAGGCGCAACCATCAGCGAGGTCTTTAAGTACAAGCTCTTTCTGCTAACATTTCATCTTTTAATCTCAACACATCCAAGTGCATGAACCAAGTCTGCTTCAAGCACCGGGACAGGAAGTTGACTCTAACAGTGACAATCTCTGCGCTTGATTACACAAGAGGGTGACCAGCCAAGAGCGGCACTTGCTTTGCTCAGCTGGTAAGGCTAATGGCAACTTTCCTTGGCTGCACTCAGACCTGATGCACGGAACTCTTGAGAGTACAGATCATTCCCTGGACTATAGGTTATTTTCTTCCCCAAACAGGCTAAAGTTCAGGTGAGGCAGGAGTGTTTACAAAGCTAAGCAAAGTAAACAGACAAGACTACTATTAGGAAATGTGACAAAAGGTATTTCTTTGGAGGCTTTTATCACAAAAATGTCAATACTATTCCATGTACAAACTCCCAAGTTTGGACTACAACTAAAGGAGTACAGGGTTTATGGCGGATTTTCTACACCTTCTCCTCTTACCAGAGGGGAAAAACCCCCAAACATTTAATATTGTACTTCTTTAGGTCCACTACTTTTCACTGATTCATGAACAAGTTTAAAAGACTGTGGAAAAAAAGAAATCTTAAGATATTCCTACATAATACTACAAGAAACACTTCCTTGGCTTTCAGGCAGATATGAAAGCAGAACTTGCTGGCTGTACTTGGGCAACCAATTTACAATTCAAGTTATTTTACACCAACATTTGTTGGAAAGTTCAGTTATACCAGTCCCCTGAAAGCACGTTGAGAAGAAAGCGCTCTGTGAAATAGCTGCTCCATTAGAGTGGAACCATGAAACAGGTTACCAGAGACAGCAACAACTCTTCTGTTCAGCAGAGCTGCTGCCTCGAAGGACTCACCTAACTCAAGGTTGGATACTTCAGTCAATTGCAGGCTGTACTGAACCATCAAATTCTGTGACATTTATCTGGACAGTGTTGAGAGGTGAATCATTATAACATGGTAAGTGAAAAGTCTTATTAGTAAAGCTATTTTTTTCACTGGAAGATAATTCAAGTACATTCTCGGTAACTTGCCCAGAGAAGTTGTCACTGTACATGCATGTTTGACATCAAACTGAATGGTAAAACTGCTGATAAGAGTCTCCGTGTTGACCCCTTCCTGGAACATTTGCTTTCTTGTGACAGTTTGCTTAGCTGTCAAATAATTTCTCCTTGCCTACAAGGAAGGGCGTGGAACTGCTGAGTGTGCATTTCACCTCGACTCTCACACTCAACAGGATATAACCACTGTTCTTGTGGCCACAAGCAGCTGCTTAGCCTCTGCCTGGAGACTCCTTATCTACACACAGCTGGAAGTCACATAGCTGGGAAATGCCAGTTAACAGAAATATTCCCGGCCTTTTGAGAAACAAGGAGCTCCTTGAAGTGCGGCGAGTCACATTAGCTGTACTGCAAGGCCATGCTTTACTAGGCTTTGACTGAACAAGGTAGACACCAGGCTACATTTCAGCCACTCATTTAGTTCCATACATGAAAATTAGCATGGCAAACTTAAGTCACACAAAAGTTTTATACCCGTGCTGATCTGCTAGAGTTACTGACTGCAGTTCTGTAACACAGGAGTCCCACAGCCAGTCAACGGCTCCAAAGTATTTCACGTTTACCAGTGCGAGGTAAGAGTTACAGTTTGTGACAGGCTAGGAAGTTATGTTTTCAACAGATAAGAGACCTCTATAATATTTAAGAGCTCTTCTATTTCTATATCCTTCCTATTTTCTGTCTCACCCTCAATAGGCTGAGGTAGCCATGTGGCCTCAGCAGCCGCAGGCAGGCTATGTGACTATTTCAGTTACAAGCCACAGCTGAGACTGTACCTGCTGAAACTTGAGTTCAGAACCACTGGCTGCCATTACTTATCTTTGGGTAAGTCACCACAGCCCCAGCGTGAAGCGCTAATGTGAAGTGCCACCAAGACAAGCAGGCCTGTTGACTTCAGTACCCGCTGCGCCACGAGGAAGAGCTTATAAACTGCTTAACTAATTGTTCCTATCCAATTAGTTGACACACACACACACACTCCTCAAGACACTTCGATTCTTCACAGCGTTCTTTGTTACAGCTTTTGCCCCTGTAAGAATACTCCAAACTCACTGGTTTTAGGAATTCAGATCCACAAGAAGCAGGAGGCAAGACCCCCACAAAAATAGCATTAGGCACAGCAGTCCCGTCTCTAATTCCAGACTTAAAATACCAATAAAAGACTTAACTGCTTCAAATTAATGCTGTTACAGCAGAGATTTAGCGTTTTAGGATATATTAAACTGTCTCACTGCCAGCACGATACATGGAAGCATTTTGTTGTTTGTCATTCTTAGAGCTAATTAGTAGATTTATAAATTTTATTATATGCTGCCTTGGCTGTCCAGTTTTATTCTGTTAGCTCTTTGGTGTAGCTAGCTATGATGCTGAGAGCCACCCAAAAGCACCACCACACTCAAGCAGCATAGCCGCCATTCAGGTTTGCTCCATCGATGACCAATAGATACAAGAACCCTTCTCCTAGTTTAGAAGAGCAGGTCTGTCTCAGCATCAAGCACGCAGCATGCGCTGACAGTTTTCTGTACTGTCCAGACAAGTCTACAGAATAATTTTGTTTTAATGTATTTACTTTCAGAAGAGTATTTATTAATGCCTTAAGTCACACCAGTCCAGCAGTGTGCCTGGTCCAAGTTCAGTTTTTATATATTTCAGGGTAGCATGGCTAAATTAAATAGCAATCACAGTTCACCACTTGCTAACTTGTCTGGGTCCTTCTCATTCATCAGCAACATGTAATCTTAGAAAAGCTCTACACGCCTACCAGAGTAAGCAGTTGTGTTTTACTTTCACCCTCAAGTACACAGAGGCACCAACTTATAGAATCCCTAAAACCTGGACATGAGCAGCCAGATTTGCAATCATTTGACACACTGAACTCTGATCTCCCACTGCATGCCCATTAGAGTGTTGCCTCATGGCTTCTGGGGGGGAAAAAAAAAAAAAAAAAAAAGTAGCACTATAAAGTTTTATAACATGAGTCCAGTAGTTTCAATCAAGTTTCTCCTTGGAAACTCCCAAGGAAAAAGTTTCTCCACAGTGGGTTGTTGATGTTCTTTTGTGGCAAGGCAGGCACCTACAATAGACAATACACAGATAACATCCTACATATTTGCAACTACTGAGATTTCAGAGGTATGTAATGGGACTCAGACAAACAAGACCTGAAGCCTGACTACATGCTTTGATTTTAGGCTTCGCTTCGTAAATATCCAGAAAGCTTACTTAGCCCTAGTAAGCCAACTACTTGCCACATCTTACTTGCCCAAACTAGATCTCTAGCTCAAATTGTGGCTGCACAATCATTCGGTACTGCATACCAAAGAGACAAGACATTCAGGAACGCAACAGTGTGGGGCTTCTGGAGCCTTTAACTCTTCATTCCTACATCACTTAGCCAAGATGCTGACAACAGACAACGCCAGCATGCCTGGAATAACGTAATACAGACTGCAACTGGGCTGAAGCTGAAGATCAGGACAAGCTTTGTACAGTTACTTGACCATTTTCTGACCTGCAGTAGCGGATCCATGGAGAACTAGTATAACTAGCCACAGAGTGCTGATTGCCGGTCTTTTAGATTAATTAAAAGCAACTTTCAATAATAGCCTTGCAAGAACTTTCCCATTCATATCCATCACCTGCCTTTTTATGAATAGGGCTCCAGTTGGGCACCTCGTCTTTTGTTAAGCATCAACTGCAAACTTGCAAGTGTTATGCAACACCTGTATGACAAGTTTCCCAGACAATGTAGGTCTGGCACAGTTCAAGGAATTGTATTATTGAGCCTACGAGGACCTCCTATGAACAGCCTGGAATACGCTAAAGGAGTTCTGCAGAGCAAAAATGTAGCAATATCAATGTTTCTGCTCTCAAAGTTTACTCCAACAGGAAGTCCAAAGTTTCAGCACAAAAACAGTACCTCCGAGAACTCAAGATCCTCTGAATTTTTTCAATGAAGTAAAATGAGGAAGTTCAGTAGTTACAGCAAACTGAAGCGTTATGGACAAGAGCCACGTGCACGTAGGCTCAGAAGGCTGGACACGCAGTCTTACAAAAAAACAGCTCATATATGCAGTTGTAAAAGATACTGGTTAAGTCCATGCTTTATATTAAATAGGAACAGAGGAAAAAAATATACAAACAAACAGATATATCAGTCTTTAGTCAGAACAGTCATGTTCTGCAATAGTGCTGGCCTGAAACCTATCAGTACTTCTGGAGTGAAGCGGATGAGTTTCCTTATGTAATAGTACTCATGTCATTAGAGACCCGGTAGCAGGTCACATGCAAGGTTTGTACCTTAAATAATGTATCATAGATGCACTGCCATAATACTGTCTTAGGAGCTGGGCTACCCAGAGGGATGAGGGTCACCTGAGTATACAGAACCTTCTCAAAACCCAGTTCTAGACTATGCCACTACCAGGGGAGAATACCTGCTCAGAGCTGAAGCTCTGGCCAACTCATGAGATTCTCCTGTCGGTGCTGCTTGTTAAAGAAGAGTCCAGCTAACCTAAGTTATGAGTTCTGGCCTAGTTTTAAACTGATATTGAATTAAAGTTATCCAATGCTCAACAGTTAACTAGCTAGATAAAAAAAAAAAAAAAATCATGTCAGCATTTTTTAAATCTGAAAACAACACTATGGACAGTGGTAATTTATACAGCAAACTAAGTATTTTGCAACTGTTCTTTTAAGGTGTCTAGAAAGTTAAATTCTTTCCATTTGGGTTAGGAAAAAAAAAAATTAACCTATAAATCATGCAAGTCCATCACTACGTTGGTGCCCACCACAGTCCCAGTTAGCTAAGCACAAACCACATAAAGGTGCTGACAGCACGGGGAAGCAGGGGCACAGACAGGTTGCTAAAAGTCAGAAGACCCTGCCTAGGTATGTCAGGGTAACTGTTATTATACAAGTTGTCCTCAAAATACAGTCCTTAGCAGTGAAGCCAAGCTTACTACCATCACAGCTACAGCAACTCAGGATGAGAAGCATGGCTCGTAGTACTTCGCCCTATAGACCTGTCACATAGGAAGTACACATTGCACAACTGTTTTACCGCTTCCAGACCCCTCCCTGCACTCCAGCTTCACCCAGAGACATTAAAGGTGCTCGCTTGTTTGAGAAGGT
>NW_009258884.1:1537118-1537590 GCF_000687185.1 Egretta garzetta
GAGTTTGTTACTAGTGCCTTTAGAAGGCCACGTTAAAGAAACTAAAGGCCATCACTTGGAACTAATCTATGAGCACGTGGTTACGGCTGAATGATACCCAAGCCCAGCATTTGTTAGAGGCCAAGCAAAGAGGAAGCGTAGACCTGGCACTTCTGTGCCTGCACTGCCCCAGCTGTACTGCAGGGAAGCCCGCAGTACCTCTCACACCTCCCTGCAATACACAGTTTTTCTTCACGACGGACAACATTACAAGTCAAGAACATCAATAAAACGATCCAGTAAGCCCTTACAGCGATAAGAAGTCTTGGCCTCATTGAACAAACAAACAAACAAATTAAGCAGCGCACGGAGAGAGCTGGGCCACCTCATTAACTGCTCCCCCCTCGCCCACCGGCCCCGTACCGAAGCGGGCTTTCCCGCTCGCACCGCCCCGCCGGAGAGGGCCCCTCCTCGGCAGCAGCGAGGCGCCGGC
>NW_009258884.1:1538376-1551044 GCF_000687185.1 Egretta garzetta
GCGCCCAGCGCCCCGGCAGGTCACGTGCAGGGGGCAGAGCGGCCGGGCAAGGTGACTCGCCCGGGGCTGAGGTGGAGTTGCCATGGAAACGGGCGGGCCCGGGCCTTGGGATGGCGGCACCAGGCCCCGGGGCTTTCACCGGTCGGCACGAAGCCCCGGGCCGGGCCGGGCCGATTTCCCCCCTGAGCCCAGCAGGTCCCGTGGCCTCAGGGCCCTCCAGTTCTGCCCAGCGTTCCAGCAGCCGTCCCAGATGTAAAAAAAAAAAAATAAAAAAATAAAATAAAACGAAGTGGGGAAGGACCACAAGCCTGTACCGACCACCTTCCTTTCCTTCACCAAAACCAGGGGACGTAAATGAACATCGCTGGGGCTGCAGCAGTCCCCTGGAACCCCAGGGACAGCCTGAAGGACTCTTCCCCTGTCATGCTGTTAATGAGTCCATGAAACTTCAAGTTTCCTTCTCCGTTTATTAACTCACAGCATAACCAGGCAAAACTTAACCCCTTTTACCAGAGTGCAGCACGCAGAGCAGTCCCAGTGCTTTACTAAGCATCTGGATGTAGCAGAAGGCATGGGCGCCCCGGCCAGCCTAACCCCTGCTTTTCTTCTAGCTTTCCTTATTTTGCAATCTCATGCTTATTTCCTCACACCGTTTTTGCTTTGTCTTAAATTCAGAGTTTCAAAACCTCTGAGCAGCCCTGGAACACACAGACAAAAAAAAAAAAACCACAAACCAAACCACCCAACCTCCCTCTTCTTGCTACTAAAAAAGAAAAAAAAAAAAAAAAAAAAAGCATTGTTATCTGCCAAGAGATATACAGCCGCAAGCAAGAGTGGGCGTTCTAGCTACTGATCTCAGACCTGGCGTGTGGTGCAGATGTCATTGGACTTGCAAGCGGCTATGACATTGCAACTGTGATAGAAGTCAAAGTAAACAGCAATAATTTGTGGGCTTTTGCAAAATGCAGACTTACAGGTTGGAGTTGAAAAAAAGCACCGGCTTCTCAGAATCTGAGCAACAGCATGAAAGAAAAACCTTTTCCATCTAAACCCAGGCTAAAGGGCCCAACGGAAGAGGAATCGTAAACATGCCGCTTCCTACAAAGTTTGATCACAACCAGCAATTGTTTGATTCACGCGTTCCCTTAGGAACTAGAAAGGCACCGATCTTGCTGCCGTCCCTGTGCTCCGCACGGCGGCAATTCTGCTGCCGTTAGCAACTCTGCAACTGAAAATTGCAGGGCAGCCGCAGGCATCGCTGCTTGCCCCCGCTGTCGCCGCTGACAGCTACGGCGTTGCTGGAGTTCAGCCTCTGCCAGCCAGGGGAGGTGGCACTCAGCCCTGCAGGGCTCCGGCAGGGCAGCCCCCAGCCTCTCCAGAATCGCGCCGCCTTCACCAGGCTTGGCAAGTACCCGGGCTGGCCGCGGCTTTTTCATTTTAATAGGTACGATCACAGAAAGAGGGACAATTACCAAACGTACTACCTCTTTATGAAGAATAACATTATCACATTCCCCATAAGAGAATCCCCAAGTTTTTGACAGCTTACGATCAGCTACAGCCTGTGAGGTACAGGGCAGAATGCTTAACATTTAACACCGAGTGCTAAGGCTTACTCACACCACCACCTGAACAGCGTTAGCTGGTCACCTGAAAAGCGACTGAAGGTAACACACAGTGCGAACAACTGAGGCGTGAAAAATGACAGTTAAGTTCTTCCAATTTTTTGGAAATTGTCTCATACGAAGTGTCACTTACTGAAAGTGAAAAATAGCAAATAAACCAGCTGGAGCACTGGAATATTTTAGGATTATTCAGGTGACAGAAGGGGATCACCTCTTTACTGGGAAGAAAACTTCATGACAACAAGTTCTTTGTTTTTTGTATACTCAAGGAAAAAAAAGCTAGTATTTCCTCGTGTATTCTTTCTATGCATTTGAAACAGTCTGAAATCCATACACTTTAAAAATAACAGTCACCAAATTCAGAAAAACAGCCCAGTAGGCAGCAGGCCTTCCAACGGGCTGCAGGGCATAACCTGGCCAAGTACTGGATTGACTGCTGGGTTGGGGTTTTTTGCCAAATGGAAAACACAGTGCTAAGTCATCCATCCCTGACAAGAATTATTCAGTTAGCAAGAACATGAAAACATTTACAAAACACTTTGCATACAAAGGCATCTTCACCCAGAACCATCACTGTACATGGTACAGCACAATACACAGTAGGAACAACACTGTCTGCAACACAGAATGCAGGTGGCAAACATCCTTTGGAATTCAGATCCTGATGGTTCCATCATTAAAAGAGCACTTCCTACACACTTTGTTGAGTAGCATGTGAGCATGAAGATTGTACAGCCAATCGTACAAAGTAAAAATCAGTAAAAAGTGACAGTTCCACTCCTTTAAAAAAAAAAAACCCAACCTTTAAGAAAATTTTAATAATAATGGCACTGAGACCACTGAGACCTTTCTACCTCAACTAAATGCCACAGAATTGGCACCACCGTGACTATCATGTCTTCATCCACACTTGAGGCCACTAAATTGTTGCCAGTGACACGTAGCAACAAAATTCTGCTTGGTAGCTTTTCCTTGCTGGATGCAGCAAAGGAAGATTGCGTTTGTACGCCTCGGCACTCAAACTTACCACAAAGCAGAAGTTTTCCTTCATTCCAGTTAGTCATTTTTGCATTATGCAAACACACCCAGAACAACTGCACCAAACTGCCTTTCCTCACACTGGGAGTAGAGCAGCAGCCAGTATTACCCCATTTCTTTCAGTGGGCCACTTAAACCCTGTGCTCTTTGCTGCTTTCTCTCAAGATAGCGAGCTCGGGCATCCAGTATTGATTGATCATCATTCCTTCTCTCCATCTTCTTTGCAGGGTTGTCTGTGACTCCTTCTGGGGGGAGAGGAGAAAGAGAAATATATTCTTCTGTATTAAAAAAAAAAAAAAAAAAAGCCAACCAGCATTTCATTTCCTCCTATTTGTAAAATCCCCCCAAAACCCCCAACAGAATCTCAAGTGTTTTTCAAATCCCAGTCAGTCATTTGAATGACTTCCAGAGAGGACAGACTGTACCACAGCAGGGAGGAGAGAAAGAAAAAAAAAAAAAAAAAGAAAAAAAAAATTAAAATAAAATCATGCCTTAACTCCATGTCAATATTTGCAGCTGGGCTCATCTCATCCCCAAATATATACCTTACTTTTTATTGTAACAGATACTGTGCATCTTGTGTTCTATGCACCCACTTCTTCTCCAAGTTACACTTCTCAAACTCACATTTAGGGAGGAGAGGAACAGCACTGGGAGCAGGAAAAAAAGCTTAGAATAAACTCTTCAAAAATTCCCAGAGGTAGGAGGAAGAGAGAGGATAACATACAGATAAAGGAGTGGGAAAAGTCAATACTCCAGCTCAGACACCATTAGAAATGCACGTTCTGCCCCTGAGCTGAGACCTTGGGAGTGTTTCTCCCAAGGAAAGAAAAGCAGGCAATATTTTCAGTTTAAAATAAAATTTAAAATAATAATTTAAAAAAAAAATAAAAATCAAAGACTCTGAGAGCCTAAGTACTTAGTGAATGAAACAGCTACTGCAGCTTCTTCCTAGGGTTCTGGGGCTGGGCACCAGATTCTTTGATATGAGCAAGGAGCTTTAATCAGCATTCACTTGTGGAATATCTGTAATTATTCTGTCTTGGAGTCAAATAATAATTTGGCTCATGCTGCAGCCTTTCCTTCCATTGGGCACTAATTAAGCCTTTGTCAGCTATTCAGCCACCTATTTTTATGAAGCTCCCAGAAATGCAACATCTATAAGGTCAACTTTAATCTCAAATTAATTTACAATTGCCTGGTTAAATCAAGTTAAGGGGGACAAAGAGAACAAACCACAGCTCCTTGGGCTTCAGATAAATAGATGAAGCTCCTCTGCATTATCCAATAATGCAAATATCCTTTCCAGAAAATTTATAACCAAATCCAAGTCATGTTTTTATCATTTAAAATGGTTGCTTTATACAATAACGCAGGACAGAAAGAGACGCTGGTTTGAGCATAAGAGTCTACATTTTTTCCATTGTTAAGGAAACAAGAGAATCTATACTGCCAGTGCCTGTACTGTAAATTAAATTAATGTTTTGGAAGGGCCAGCTCAGGAGTGAAGAGGCCCTTTGAATACTTGACTGCTTTATGAAACCTGCTGACAGAAGAATTCAAAGAATGTCAAGCAGCCAGATCAGTTAGCAGGCACTGGTTTTAATTAAAACTGACAATTTATTTAAACATATGGCATTAAATTCATTGTCAGAACAAGACATTCACCAAAATGTGATATTTTTTGTTTGTTTTTTCTTATAACCCTTAGGACAGTATTATTTTGGGTATCTATGACTAGATACCCTTCACAAACTTAAAAAAGTGTTTTTATTTAACTCTGTATTAAAGTTTTGCTCCTGTCAGCTATAGTAAACCAAAAGAAGGGGGGAGCATGACAAGAACCGGTAGACCAACACCACTACACACGCTGCCGAGGCAGGAAAATAAGGATTGCAGAGCTGTAGCAAGACAAGAAAACACATCAAATACGTTAAGCACGTCCAGATTAACACCTACTAGTCTAGAATGCATTCGGTGACACAATATACTCCCACACGTCCGCAACAACCAAGAAAACTACACACGCCATAGATATGGCCCAGTAATGCGCTTACCATACTGCCTTTTAAGGTCCTCCTTATGTTTCCACTTGGTTATTTCCTCTTCAGTTACTTCTTCCCGTGCCACACTGCTCAGTTCATATGCATCAATTTGATGCAATCTGGGCAACAAGTCTTTGACCCATTCATAGCGAACAGGACACACTGTCCTGACGTAGATTTTGGATGTCACTGTGACATCATGGAAGATGATCCATTCAAGGCGAGTCTCCTGGTTATATAGCTGAAATATTAAAAGATTATTTCAGAACCGATAAAAAATAATTTTTATTTCTACAGCACCCTCCGTTGGAATATCTTCTGATGCTTCAGATGCAAGAAGGAGATAAAGCTGACGTTACCCTAAATTTTCAGGCAGGGAAACTGAGGCATGGCGACTTGCTTAAAATTGCCCAGGAAATCCAAAGAGCCAGAGAGAAAGCTCAGTCTACGTCACACTCATTCCATAAGCCAAACATTTACCACATTTGAAGAAGTGAGGCTCTTCCCCACTCAAAATGAACACTGTAACAGTGCTTCTCCTCACCATAAGCTAGCACAAACCAAACAGAAGAGGAAGAGTTTACAGGGACCTGCCTCTTATTCCCTTTATAGATCCCGTGCTGCTTTATTAACAGACTTTGGAAACTTACTGTAGATGAAGGATGGATATAAACTATGCTGCCATGTCCGTCCATTGTGCAGAATGTCCTGGCTGCAGATCTGAAAGGTTTCCGAAAAAAAAACCCCAACATGTAATGAAACATCCTTTGCTGTGACTGGACAGCAACACTAAAGTAAGCAAATCAGCAGCAGCATAGAGGAAAATACTCAAATATGTAAGCAGAGGAAGATCCCTCCAGAATTAAGCTGTAAAAAAACCAACGAGGAATAATATATATCTGTCTAATTTACCACAGTACACTGCAGATATAACACCACAATAATAAACAGGGGTTGGGATTGAAGCCTCTGACAACCATGATAATTGGACATTTCCAAGCCCTTTAAGTTTAATATCTGGAACTACTCATCAGCTTGCAAGTTCACTTCACAGATGGAAAAACTGCTATTCCAAGGATGTAACCAACTTGCCCAAGACTGTTCCGAGAGTCACAAGCAGAGTACCCACCAGGTTTCCAGCCCTGTGCAGAAACACCACCTTCAGCTGCAATTGCTACTTTTAACAATACACAGCCTTACTATTCTGTTTCAATAAGCAGCTACACCTTTAAAAAATATGCATAGTATCTTTCCCACTCAATTCTCCAAACTGTATTACTTACCTCCTAGCTACATTGATGAAGTATCCTGCACATAGACATCTTCTTAGTATTTCAGTTCTGGAGCCTTCAAATGTCTCTTTAGGGAAGTCTGGCAGCTATGTAAAGAAAACGACATGAATCATGATCTCTCCTAAAGGAAAAGTGGCTGTATCCCCTCCATCCTATGGATTTAAAACTCTGGGTTTCTCACCCTACAGAAACCATGAGGAAAGGAGGAAAACTCTCCTTCTTGCTTGTTACCACCATCATACCTGTTAGTTACACAAGCTACAGCAAGGATGCTCTAATAAATATTGAAGTGGATTAGCTTCTACTGGAGAAAGGCAACAGCCTTTAGGCTCAGTAGTCCAGTACATGTTTTAAATATAAACTTCTATAACTCGATCATATATAAAAATTGTAATTTTTTTACCTGTTTCAGTTTACTGATTATTTCCCGAAGTTGTTTTTCCACACTAAAAGCAGATTTCAAGGCTCTCCAATGGATCCAGTATTTCTGGCACCAAGCAGAAGGAGACTTGCTGAGAATAGAAATACTTGTATCATAAAGAAGCCCTTTGTAAGCTGCAGGCAGAAAGTTGCCTCTATTTTTTGTTATGGTCGTACAAAGAAGGCAACCTACACAGCCAGACACTTTGTTGATTTAAATAATAGGTGTCTTGATAGAAATTACAGATGACAATAAGGAATGAATCTGCAATTAGGTATGAGCACATACATGTGCATATATGCGATATATCTAAAAACCGTCAGCAGCTGGGTGTTAAGAGCAATATGAAACCACTTACTGTAAGGAACCATTTTATACCTTGCTTTGCACTGTTCAAAAATATTTAAGAGGGTTGCAAAGTCATTGCATCCTCCCACTTGTGAGGAAAGTTCCTGGTGTTGAAGCTCAGCCTCCTTTTGCTTCTGAGGATCACCTGAGGAAGTAAGTTATATCTCACTTCAACAATGTAATTTTTATTCATCACTCCTACTTAATTTTCTGTTAGCATGTCTCCAAAGGGTGCTGGAGACAGCCTTGGCTCTTTATTCATGTTATTTTTAATTTGCCTCTCCTCCACAGCTGCATTTACAGTTCTTCCTCCTTCCACTACTGCTGAACAAGAATATGTAGATGCTATTAAATCTGTGATTAATTGATCACTCAGCACTAGAGATGAAGACTTCTAGTGTCTTAGAAAGAAAGGATTTACATATTTCTCTCTCACAATTGATTCAGATGCCAACAGGGAAAGATAAAGGAACAGTGACCTTAAACAAACAGCTCACAGGGATCAAGTGAAAGTTCTGCCCTGAGAGAAAAAACAAGACTGTTGAAACCACCCCATCATAGCACCATCTAATCTATCTAACTCAGCTTTTGTCCTAGTACTCAAGTGCCATAGTAATGCAGGTCTTAAATAAGAGCCTAGAAAAAACACGATCTGCGAGTTTAGTGGGAATTCACCTTCACTAAATGCTAGGAATGTACTAGGCAAAAGCAACATTGCCAAAGTATTATTTCAAGTTTTAAATACCCAAAGAATTTCTTCACCAGCACAACCTATTCCCCTTAGTAGAGAGGCATATGGCTGCAAAGGCCAATGCATTGCATTGTTGCTCCACTGCAGACAATGTCAGAAGTTTGTGGGTATCAGAAGTAACAATAATGAAGTAAGGAGGCCTGTGCGTATACATATTGCACATGAGCAAGTGTCTTCAGGATGGCGGTCTCCGTGTTTGCGTCCTGATGTATGGGGTTGCTGGAGGGTAACGAACATGTGTGCATTAGCTAGCTGAACAGATAACAAGGGCATACTGCCAGATGGAGGATGGGAAAGCAAACGCACATTTGTGGGAATGGGAAAGACCCCAGAGCAGAATCCAGGCTATCAGTACTGTCAGCAGTGTCTTTAGCTGTTGCACTAACGGGCACAGTTAATAGACTACAGAGATAACTGGACAAGAGCCAATGAGTGACTAGAAAGGACAAAGGTCTCCCACAAAGACTGGGGGGGGAAGAGGGGGGCAGACGGGAGGGCAAAGGAGATAGGAAGGAAGACATGGGAGACTGAATTTAGCACTAGTGAGAGGAACCACGGCAAAATTCCATTTTCCAGTTAGAATAACACTGGAAATGGAGGTAGCGACAAGTTGAGCTTCTCACAGTAGCTTAAAAGGTCTATTTGGTTAAACAGGGTTATTGAACAGAAAAGCCAATCCAGAGATGACCCCATTTGTTAAAACGAACTAATCAGTCCCTGTTGTCTATACTTAGACCAACAGCAAAACATGTGCTGTGTTTTGGTTTTCTGGTGTTTGGTTTTTGTTTTTCCTTTGTTCTTTTCCCTCCTGTAACACAGTTTTCTCCCCCATGACCTCTCAGCAATCCACTCGTGTACCCATATGTTGCTTTACAGCTCACAGCCTTGGAACAAATGCAACCCAATTCCATGCTATTTTGAAGTATTTGGAACAGCTGTTGTCCGATTCCTAGCGTGCAATGTGCCCTGACTCCAAGACCACAGAAAGCTGTAAAAGCAGAGGGGCAAAGTGCCATTGTGTATTTGTCCTAATCCTACCATTCTTCCTTACAGATCTGCTACAATGTACTCTGGAAGACAAGGCACTGCACTTGAGGAATCTTCCTCATGCTGCAACATAAGTGTTATTTAAAGCATTAGTTTAAGGTAAATACTTATATCTCCCACCAGTGTTGGGCCCAACTAAAACCAGTTTGCTTCCTGGCAGGAGTATCGTTATGCTCAAGTAAAGGCTTGTGCTGCCATTGTTCAAAATACAGAACCAGTTCCCACTTTATAGCCTTGAGATACACCTATAAGATACTGTGGCCTCACAAACTATTAGCGCAGAAAACTACTGAAAGCAAAAAAAACCCAGAGAGGGAAGCTGTAGAAAAGGTCTTCAGGTGAAGCAGTGTATGCTGCCTAACCATTGCCTGAGTTGTCCCTGTCCAAGCAGAATTCCCCACCCACCCAAGGCTGCTTTTGGGATAAGGGGCTCCCTACCTGGACGAATGAAGACATTTTCCACAGACAACATGGCTGCTATGGGAAGCAGCAGATCTTCACAGTCAAGAGAAGCAGCTTTTATGACAGCACAGGTCAGGTTGGGAGGGAGCGGGAACTGCACCAGGAATTCACCCAGTCTTGTCACGTGGCCTCTCCTTATCCCAGGAAAAAAGATTCAAATACCAGATTCAACAAAACTGTGTTTAAACTTAAATTGGAACACATACACACAATGTCAGCCACCACATACTGATAAAGAGCACAAAAGAAGCACTTCCCTCTGGACTGTTCTAACACTGCAGTCTGTGTGTGCCTAGATGGGTGCTGGAGACATGAAACAAGCATCACTAGCAGAAGGACGGTTCACCTTTCTCCAGTTTGCTTATGCCTGCTTCATGGCAGGCAAAGCCAGCTTTTTAAGTGTATCAGATGCTTAAGATTTTTTTTTTTTAGTTTGCAAGAAGAATTCCTGGAAGCTTAGGATAAGATCTTGCTTCCTGTCTTGAGTTCTTGGATGGACCTCACAGCCAGTGCCTAAGCATCTTCGTCACAACAGTCTGGGATCTGCTATCAGGAACTACAGCACAGAGAGCTGAGGTAATTTGTCTGCGGTCACTCAGGGGCTCCAAGACAGTGTGGAGAAATTAATCTGCATCTCTCAAGTCCTAAGCCACGCTCTAACCCTAATTTTACAGAGAGTATATTAAAACCCAGTAGTTAACTTCCTGGTCTAATGAGAAAACATTCTACTGCTGGGGGAAGTCCTTTAGTCCACATGAACAACTCACTAACCCCAGTTAAACCATGCAATTTAAAATTCTTGTAGCAACTACACCCCTTTGTCTTTTACCTGTCAATAGCATCACACTGGTAAAGTTCCTTGAGAGCTTCTAAAATGTGCCTTTCTTCAGGGCGGTCCAAATAGGGAAACCTATAGTGAAAAACAAAGTAAAAAAAAATTAAAATCTCACTGTTCAGACCCAGCATAGCTTTGTTAGTTTTCACATTTATTAAAATGCTTTTGTAACCTTCCAATCGGGGTTTCTGACCAAAATGCACATAAGTATCTTCAGTAAATGGGGTTGTTACTACATGTACAGCCTCAAGCTGAAGAATTACAATGACAAATCCCAGCATGCACATGCAAAGACAAACTGTATTTTCTGCACATGTATGATCCTAAAATTAAACAATCCCACAGAGATGAAGCTTTTGGGATAGGAACATCAGTATTTTAAAGGAATGCTATTAATTATTTAATTTTGGAGAGAAGGAGCTAGTTTTGGCAGAACCTCAAACTGAACTGGAACTCAAGATCCAATCTGGCATTAAAGACTGAGGAGAACAGCAGAAAAGCTGATTGTATCAAAGTGTCACAGTTGGCCGGGGACCTAATCCTGCCTCCTGCCAATACGCTGTTGGTGCCTGTGCTGCCTTGCTGCTGAGACTTGGGAAGAAAATGATAATCCCCCCCACTCCATGGAAGTTACCTTATGACATCATGCACAGAAAGGCACTTCAAGGTCAGGATCACAGATGTCAGACTGGTTCTCTTGATCTCTGGCACTGTGTGGTCAGGCATGCACTGCTCCCAGAATTCTTTGCTGTATAGCCGATAGCTTTTTCCAGATGATGTCCTGCCAGCTCGGCCAGCTCGTTGTCTTGCTTCACTCCTTCCAAAACAGAAAAACAGGGAAAAAATAAATTTAAACTCTTGATCCCTTCTGTTACTATCCAAAAAAGCACATTGTAATTATGATAAAAAATAGCAATTTCTATCCTTGTAGATGGAAGATATATTATACTGTGCAGCAACAGAGAAATCCAGCTATATAAGAACTAGCAGAATGAAGAAGCATTTCTGTGCAAGGGAAGTTTTTTTTAAGCTTTTCTGAATCAGGTTGTTGTATTCAGCAAACACAAGATGACATGTAAGCCACTGTTCAGACTACACACACATTTTCAATTCCTTCTTAATGCCTGTAATTTATAGGAAATTGTATGTCCTGAACCACTTTCTGTTTAGCAGCAAATAAAATAGCTTTAAAGTACAGAGCCTCAAAATCACTATCCGCCCCCCTTTCTTTTATATTTTAAAAAGATCAACTGATACACAGTATTGTCAGAGCAACTCCCAGAAACACTGAGCAAATGACCTTTTTAAAACTTACTTTGAAATGGGAACCACCTCCAGTATGTCCAAGCCAACTCGGGGGTTATGATTCAACTGCTTCACAAATCCACTATCTACTACATATCTGAAAAAGATTCATACTCTGTCAGAGAAGAAAACAACAGAGATCTCAGTAGACAGACAGGTAACTGCCACATGCACGTGATCAAAGGAAGAACACAACTACCCTACCATCGCTGCAGATAGCTGCACTTTGCTGGTCAGCTGCAGCCCTGCAATGGTTCAGTCTGCAGGATGTTACAGACAATACCTCCCCACGCCCAGGGAGGTTATACCCATTTAATGGAGCAGAGATTTGAGTTCAATTAGGGTCCAACAATATTAGTCATCTGTAAGACTATATAATAGTATCAAGGGTTTTTTTTTTTTTATTCACTACACTCACAAAAAAAGGCAACAGGTATACTAGCGGAAGGAAGTCACACGTGTTTTCCCAAACCTAGCAGAATCTTCTGAATTATTCCCTCTGTTACAGCTTTTATGAAGGCTAGGATACAGTACCTGACTCCTTCAATTGTCAGAGATGTTGCAGCGATGTTTGTGGATACCACGCATTTTCTAATGCCCACGGGAGCTGGCATAAATATTCTTTTCTGTTGATCTAAAATGACAGGTAGTCAGTCAAACAATCTGTTATATTACAGTGCTCTGGTTTCAAACCACATCTGTTAACACTGTGCAAACTTACTCAAATGCTTAGCGAAAGTCATCTGAATGAAATTAGAAAGTGAATCAATCACACAACATTCTGAAATACAGATTCAGAAGTATTTTAGTATATGTCAGAAATCAGAGAGTATCTTCTTTATTGCTTGCCTATTCAAGAATATTTTGAAATCAAGAAAGGCCAGCTCTCCTAGACGTTTCCTAACTCAGAACTAGGAAAAACAAACAAGATGTCTGGTATTAATAGGTTAGACATTAGGAAAAATTTCTTCACAGAAAGGGTTGTCAAGCACTGGAATGGGCTGCCCAGGGAAGCGGTCAAGTCTCCATCCCTGAAGGTATTTAAAAGACGGGTAGACAAGATGCTTAGGGACATGGTTTGGTAGTGCAATGGCAGGGTTAGGGTAATGGTTGGACTTGATGATCTTAAAGGTCTTGTCCAAACTAAACAATTCTATGATTCCATAATAGAATCTTCATGAAGGACTTTAAGGGTTTTAACAATCAGAGCAAGTGAAGGTGAACATGAAAAGAGTCAGTTAAAACCCCCATGTTTCCAGCAAATCTTCTTTGAAGATGTAACAAAGCAGCATATGCAGTTTCCCTAACTCATTTGGCTTTCCAAGGAAGAAAAAAGGGAGATGAAAATTCAACTTTCACCTGAAATTTTCTCACTTATTATACTTGAAAAATATAAACTTTTCATTTTGCTCTTTCAAGGAGGTCAAAATTTTGCTCCCTTTTTGCAGATCGTTACCAGATCTTTCCTCTCAGCAGCATTTCCAGATGAAAATCACTGT
>NW_009258884.1:1551102-1555014 GCF_000687185.1 Egretta garzetta
AAACATCGCACTCAAGTTCGTCTGAAAATACAGTGTCTGTGTTCAGTAAAGGTCAAATGGCCTTTGTTTTTAACTCTTCAAAACTAACTGTGGTATTGCTGCCAAATAAAACAGACTGACTCATTCAGATAACCACTACTTTTCTGTATCGTGTAACACTATACTACTTCTATCTTCTCTTACGGGTGTACTCTCATCACCGAAACCCTACTGGCAATGTCTTTTCCACACAAAATAAAATGTGAGGGCCTAAATAAGACATCTGAACTTTCAGTTACACAATATCCCCTTCCTAAGCTGGAGACCTTGATGCCACGTGAATCCATTTCCAGTGGATATGAATTTCAACAGGAGGCTTCCACACCAAGTACAGAGAAGGCTGAAGTTTGATTAGTTTATGAACACCACAAAAAAACCCGATAGTGCTATAGTATTGTAACAAATGGGCTAATGAATGCCATTTTTTCCAAGCACAACAGAAATATTTGAGTAGGATGCTGTTCGTAACAACTCTTGCAGTTAACATTTATGTGCATTAAGTTCTACATGACCTTATATGCTCTTACCTGTTGACATTGACCCATACAATGGTAAGATAAGCAGGCCTTCAACAGACCGATCATGTACTTCATACCGGTAATCAATAGATTCTGCTTTCTTGAAAAGTAAGTCACAAGCTCTTTCTATCTCAATTTGACCTAAAAAACATACAAGAGCATTTAAGCAACCTATGTAGCTACAACTCTGCCTTCCTAGTTTATAAACATCTATAAACAAAATTGTTTTGCCAAAAGTCATCAACACCATTACAAGAAGGAAGCAATATTAATAAGGGATAGTTTGGGAGGTGACATCCAGCCTTTCCACAGTGCCCCTCACCAAGGCTTTTTCTTTAAGAGATGACTGCCTAAGTGCCTGGCCCATAAATTGATGTAGGGTTTTACAGCTGAAAAAGTTCTCACTTCCTGAAATAACAACAAAACACTTAGACAATACAAATAGAGTAAATTTGGCACAGGGAAAAAAGAGCATATGCAAGTCTTTAAGTTAATGTTTTTATTAGCTGATCTCATAGGCACGGATATACCTAAACGTGCTCTGAAAACTGTCACTTCACAGGACTATGTGCCTCAATCTGCAACTTTCCCTCTTCTCCTTACTGCTCTGGGACAAGCTAGACAGTCATCGGAAAAGTGTACTGTTTTGCTGGCAATGCTGGGCTTCACCTGGAATAACCATCAGCTGCTGAAAGAAAAATTCCTACCTGTCAGGAAAACCAAGATGTCACCTTCAGGTTCATTTAAGTGGACATCCAATGTCACTTTTACAGCCTGAAACAAACAACAAACAAGCCAATAACAGCTGGAGTCTCACTCGCTCTTTCTAAAACTCATAGTACTAATGAATTCTTCCCTATATCCTGCAGAGATGCTAAGAACACAGCAGTACAGCAGCTAATTTTTGTGGTCTTTCACAGATGATAATCATACCAAGAATAGAGAACACAACAGAGAAACAAAGTAAAACAGGCCAGACCTCCGTAACATACGCAGAGCTGCCTACGTCCCTCGGGCTGAGCAGATTGCAGAAGATCTCCTTGACAGGATAACTTCTTCCCGGAATATGCAGCACTGAACAGTGTCCAAAGAACTCTGAGAGCTTGTCTACCTCCAGGGTGGCTGACATCACCACCACTTTCATGTCAGTCTTCCTGTTTGGTGGTTTCTTCTGTAGAAATAGTTTCTTCAGCAAACCAAATAAAATATCCTAACAGAAGAACAGAAGCAACTTGTATCAGTATCCCAGTTTTCTTAGAAGTGCCTGACAAACTTGGAAGGGACTGGCTTTATCCCACTGACATAGTGAAGACAGAAAATCACATCTTCAGGGCCTAAGCACTCAGAAAAATACATACACTTACCCTGGTCGTTTTGTAAGCACACTAATTGGTTATAATATGCAATATATAAAATATACATTATATACCATGTAATATATATAATGTATATAATTTTAATACTATTTTTATCAGCTTTTCTCACAGCCTATAAACAGAGTCAGTCTAACTTAAAATCCTTCAGTTTTCATTTTTATATTCTCATGGTCAAGTCATTTGCAAGCAGTTACCTCAGACCCATTTTAAAAAGTGACCACCTTTGTCCAGCATACGTTACCTGACTGAGTTTTGCCCTCCTTTATTGCACCCTCCTTTATTGTACTGTTTATTGTTATGATTTCAGCAAGTTTGTTTTACCCTGCAGTGCTCTGGATTAAAAATCTGCTCCTTTTAGACACAGGCGATGGAGCAGAAACTTCTTACATCACCCCACAGCTCAATTACTTGCAATACCCTCAGATGCTTGAGGGCAGAACTGGAATTCAGAAAGCATTTTCCCTTTTCCCCGGCTGGACTGGTAGATTGTTTGCTGGACCAGTAGGTTGTCTGACACACGACACAATCGCTTGAGGACTGAGTGACTCGAGTCTCACTTTGCTTGCCACAGAAGGGTCAGAGTGACATTTGATAGCTTTTGGTATTTAGGTCAGGCTAGGTACTTCCATGATCGCAGAAGCTGTAATCTCTTTGCACAGTCATATACACACCCTAAGAAACATTAGGCCTCAGAATGAGAGAGATGCTTCAGGGTTTTGTTTGTTTGTGTGGTTTGTTTTGGTTGGGTTTTTTTTTTTTTAATTAGGAGTCTAGAAAGTTTGCGTTTGCTGTGCTGGCTTCAAACTCCTGGAAATTTCGGGAAAGTATCCAATAGCCAGCCAAGGTTTAACTGCTTTCAAACATGACAACAGCTACAATCCCAACAGGATTACAGGCTGCATCTTTCTTTTCAGATTACGCGGTACATAACAAACAAAGCAGCAATTCTATGGTCTTAGGACAGCAAAAGGATAAAGCACATCCGTGGAAACTAAGCCAAAATCCTTGGGGATTGTGCAGAAGTGAAAGAAAGGCTGAAGTAGATCTCAGTAAAGGAGAAATAGTGACCTCAAGGGACAGATATAAGGCGACACTCACAGTGCTGAGGCTCCGCTCATGGGCTTCATCCAAAATGATGATACTGTACTTGCTGAGAAGCGGGTCTGCCAATATCTGCCTCAGTAAGCAGCCATCAGTCATATACTTGATGGCAGTATCCTGAAAGGTTTAATTAGACATTCAGCTGTTATCCTGGATTTTTACTTCAAAGTAAACACTTCTACATAGACCACGTACTTGCCCACAACACACACCGAGGCTGCATCACAGGTGCTTGGCAATGTTTCACTTGTAAGGTGTTCAAAAAAACTTGACCGAGTTATACGACACGTACAACGGCAGCTTCACCCCAGCTGGGACAGGTGGCTTCTCAAGGCTCTGAGATCTCCTGCCGGCAAAGCCCCAGGAGAGGCAACACATGGCCTCCATGGAGGCCCACAAGCAAAAAAAAAAACCCACGCCACAGCCCTGCCGTGTCAGCCCTGGCACGAACGGAGCCCGCAGAGCCCTACCTCGGTGGTGCAGTCATCGAAGCGGACCTGGTACCCGACGACGCTCCCCAGCGAGCAGCCCATCTCCTCGGCCACCCGCTGCGCCACCGAGATGGTGGCAACGCGCCGGGGCTGGGTGACACCAATGGCCCCGTGCTTGGCGAGGCCTAGGGGAGAAACGGGGAGAACAGGGACCCTGAGTTGTGCTGCTCAGTCAGTTTATACGCAAGGACCCACACGACATACGCACGGTCACAGCTTTTTAGCTTCAAAGGTTCAATCAAGCCGTCTCCGCCCACCAGCGGCACAGCCCAGCCCGCAGCCGCGTCCCCCCGAGGGGGCAGGCGGATTGCCTGCATGTATCTGGGCTTATTGCCCACGTTTCGCGGCCCAGGCCGCAGAGCGGAGGGGGCTCCCGGGGAGGGGTGG